>NC_143583.1:12399939-12699939 GCF_048544385.1 Mastigoproctus giganteus
GCAAGAAAGCAAGCTTATGCAGCATCAGCCAAAAAAAAAAAAAAAAAACCCACTTCCACTTCACCCCTCTGTTCGTTCAAAATACCTGTCCAGCTGAGCCTTAAACTTATTTAGGCTATCAACCTCCACCACAAGGGATGGCAGTCTGTTCCACCAACCAACCACCCGCTGGCTAAAGGCAAATTTCCGCACGTCTATCCTACATCTGTCTTTCCTCAATTTGAATTTATGCCCTCTCAGGTGATTTTTCTGAGCTAGAGGAAGAATCCCATCAGCATTGAGCATGCTTAAACCATTCAAGGCTTTATACACCTCTATCAGATCACCTAGCTGGTGCCTAGTCTCCAGACACTGTAATTTGCAAAACTTAAGCCTTTCCTCTTAAGAGCACCCCTTTGTTCCATTCACTAATCTTGTTGCCCTTCTCTGTACTCGTTCCAGCAGCTCTACATCCTTCTTGAAATGAGGCCTCCAGACCTGTATACAGTACTCTAGGTGTGGCCTGACCATTGCCTTATACAATGGAATAATCACCTCCTTATCCCTGCTGGAAAAATTCCTGTATATCATTGACAATACTCCATGAGCTACTCTTGCAGCCCGTCTGCACTGCTCAGAGAACTTCATATCTGCCTGCACAATCACCCCCAAGTCCCTTTCATTCTCTACCACTGTCAGTGTAGTACCACAGAGTTGATACGTTGCCCTGGGGTTGCTGTTTCCCATGTGTAGTACTTTACATTTGTCAATGTTAAACTTCATTTGCCAACTCTCAGCCCATCTGCTCAACCTTTCCAGATCCTGTTGCAGCAGTGTAGTGTCAGTAGTGTCCTTGACAACCCTGCCAACCTTTGTATCATCTGCAAACTTGGACATTAAGCTTGATATACCATCATCAATATCATTTATAAATACAGAAAACAATAATGGACCCAACACTGAGCCCTGAGGGACTCCACTAATAACATTAGTCCACGATGAGCAGTGTCCATTGATTACCACTCTCTGTCTTCTCCCACTCAACCACCCCTTTATCCATAGCAGCAATTTGCCTCCAATGTCACACTGCTCCAATTTGTGTATCAGTCTTCCATGTGCAACAGTATCAAAAGCCTTTCTAAGATCCAAGTATATAATATCAAAGTTATTCCCTGCATCCAGTTCTTTTGTGACTGCATCATAGTATCCAATCAAGTTGGTCAGGCAAGACTTCCCCTTAACAAAACCATGCTGTGTCTGAGCTATAACTGAAGTCTTGTCTAAATGATCCTGCAGTGCTTCTTTAACCAGTGCCTCCATTAATTTTCCTGGAACAGAAGTTAAGCTCACAGGTCTATAGTTACTTGTGTCAGCCTTTGATCCTCCTTTGTGAATTGGGGTCACATTTGCACATTTCCAGTCTATGGGTACCTCCCCTGAGTCCAAGGAAGCTCTCATAATTATGGCTAAGGGTTTGCTTACTACCTTTGCTGCTTCCTTTAATATAACTGGATAGATCCCATCCACCCTGGGTGCCTTTCTTGTGTTTATCTTCAACAGTTTCTCCTCCACTTTACTCCCAGTTATTTCAAGATTCTGTAGCTTACTGCTAGAGTTGAATACACCTCTAGCATTCCCCTTGCTGAATAACTCCTCATGTGTGAATGTCGATGCAAAATATTCATTTAGTTTGTTAGCTACCTGAGCAGGATCATCCACAGTTGACCCATCAATATCAAGTGGACCAATCTGATTCATCCCCTTCCTTCTAGAGTTTACATAAGTAAAGAACTCTTTGCTGTTTTTCTTTGCATCCCTTGCCAAGGATTTCTCGTAATCTGCCTTCGCCTGCCTAACCTCCTTTGTAACTTGGTTGCATATCAACTTGTATCTATCATAGGCTTCTGTGTCATGTGTTAATTTGTAAGTATCCCATGCATTTTTCTTTTCTGCCATGCCCCATTAGTTCATCTGACATCCATTTTGGCCTAAACCTTGAACAACGATGCAAGAAAACATTGCATAACAGATTCCACCAGGGCTAATGGCACTGTTTTTTGATCGAAAAAGTGCACTGCTTAAATCTGTCATGGTAAGGGGTATGTTATATGGAAGCTGGTGTGTAAATTTAAATTTAGATTACATTTTTCTGCCTGTACTTTATGTGACTGAAAGGTTGGATCACATGCAGTCACAGCTGAAAGTGTTTCAAATGTTTTATCTAATGAATTAGCAATTTCGAGAGGATTACAGATTTCTTTCCCCTTTAAAAGTAGAATCGGAGTAGTTACAGGAGGGTATTTTCAATTAATTTTTCTCACTTCATGCCAAACTGTTGTGATGTTTGTGGTTCTGTTTATGGTGGAGGCATATCGGGACTAGGGCTTACAATACCAAGATCCCGATTACCGGTCATTTTTTTCCGATATTGATACAAAAATACCGGTTTTTCGGTACTAATTTAAAAAAAAATAATTGTTTATAATTTAATCACATAAAAGTTATAAAATCACCTTTATGTGATTATGATGTCATTATCTCTACTAGCAAATGTTTGATAAATCATCGATAGGGCACCATGCAACACTGCAACCTGTCACCAATTCTCAGACAACTTCATGTCTGACTGTATCTTAACTCCCAAGACCCGTTCTTCCACTACTGACTTTAGTTCAACTCCACCAAGTTATTTTGGGGTTGCTGTTTCCCAGGTGTAAGGCTTTATATTTTGCTGAATTAAAGCATAGCTGCCACTTTTCTGACCATCCCAGAAGTCTATCTAGGTCACTCTGAAGAAGCTCTGCTTGGCGGCGATCATTAACTACTCTACTGATCTTTACATCATCTGCAAGTTTAGACCTCACGCCCTCCATCCCTTCGTAGATGTCATTTAAGATAATCAAAAACAACAGTGGTCCCAATACTGACCCTTGGAGAACCCCACTTCTTACATTAACCGAATCTGAGGAATAACCATTTATCACAACCCTCTGCCGGTGCCCTCAAGCCATCGTGCTATCCATCTAAGGATTTTCCCTATGATTCGAGCCTGCTCCAACTTATAAAGTAACCACTCATTTGGAACTGAGTCAAATGATTTGCCGAAATCCAAATAAACAATGTCGAAATTATTCCCTAAATCCAGCTCACGAGTGACTTGTCAAAATGCCTCACCAGATTTGTTAAACATGATTTTCCTTTTACAAAACTGTGCTGTGTATCCTACAGAATTCCATTTCCATCTAAATGATCCCAAATTCCATCCTTGATCATTGCCTCCATAATTTTCCCTACTACTGAAGTTAGACTGGCCGGTCGGTAATTTCTCGTTACACTCCTAGAACCGCCTTTATGTTCCAATTTACACAAATCCAACAGATTTTCTCCTCAGTCAAGTGATGCTCTCATAACTAGCCTTAATGGTTCAATGCACTCACTTGCCACCTCCTTTTATGATGGCATAGGGTATATGCCATCAACCACAGGAGCCTTACTCGCCTGTAGGCGAGAAAAAAGTTTTATCATTAAATCAACATGTGAAATTTCAACATCATTAATTACATTTTTTCAACTTCACTTCCATAATATCTCATTGACACGAAGGGTTTTTTTTTAAATGTAAATATTGATGCAAAATAACTGTTGAGCTCATCTGCAACTTCAGCTATGGTATCTAATACTATCCCATGTCCAATCTGATGTGTCCTTCTCTTCTTTGCATTTATATATGTGAATTCCTTAACTGCACTCTTTGCTCTCTTCTTTATTCCCACTCTTTGCTCTCTCACAGATTCAGTAAAGATACTATAGTGAAAATTATACTTCAAAACGTCTTTCTCCTTCAGAAAATGATGAACATAATTCAACCATGGAAGACCAACATGGAATAGAACATCAGTGTTCTGCAAATTCTTTCCAAAATAAGAAATTGCCCGACTCCAATGAGATTTTAAAAGATAAACTTGAGTGGAAATTAATGAAATACTTTTAACTATTTTTGTTAAAAAAGTTCGAAGCCTAGAAAATATGGACTGAGATCGTCTACGATTATCTCAGTACAACAGTACCAGAACAGAATCTGAAAGGGCGTTTTCTGCCGCTAATCAAATATGTACCAAAATTAGATCCATTTTAAACGATCATAGTATTGATTGCTTATGTTTCTTAAGAGCTCACTTTATTGGGACAGGTAGTGTGGATGCTTAAACATCATTAAACTTTGCAGTAACAATATGTATTTTTTTGTTTTTAGAATAACTGTATTTTAATGATTTTTTTTCAGAATATTTATTATTGCAATAAAAGTTTATTTAAAACATGAATTCAAGTAATTACAGTACGTGTTTTTTCCTTACTTTATTGCACCTAATTGTCATCAAAATCTATTGAGAAAAACATTTGTTTTTGGAATACCGGTATTAATACGGGTATCCCAGTTTCATAAATTAAAAATACCGAAATACCGGTATTAAGATTTTGACCGGAATTGTAAGCCCTAATCGGGACCATATTTCATTTTTGCTTATACACTGTATATGACAAGCTTTAGCTCTTGCTCTTTTAAACTTTATCAGATTAGTTGTGGTTGGGTTTTAATGAAATAAATTCCAGTACTTATTCTTCTCTTTTTTGGCATCCCAACAGGCTTCATTCCACCACATTTTTGGTGCTAGTGGGCTTTGATAGATGATTTGGGTGTGGTGGTTTCTGCACCTGCCATTATTTTCCGAGTGAGTTAAGTTACCATTGAGACTCTCACCATTGATGCAGAATCAATGGTGGTGGTAGCCGAGTGACTAAATCAGCAAAAGTGTAGGAACGATTGGGCAAAAGATATAAGGACGTTTGTTTGTTATTTGGTCTTTAGGAGCAGCAGTGCATAGCACACGCTTCTTGATTAGACCGGGGTTCGAGTCCGTCACCACCAAATCCAGAGGATGCGGAAAGGTCAGGGAATGACCACTGCATATCCCCCCCCCCCCGGAGCAATATGGCATTAGTTGCTAATGCTCCTAAAAACCAAACAACTAAGGCCATATTGCTCCGGGGGGGGAGGGGGGGATATGCAGTGGTCATTCCCCGACCTTTCCGCATCCTCCGTATTTGATGGTCACGGGCTTGAACCCCCCCGTCTAACCAAGAAGCATGTGCTATGCACTGCTGCTCCTGCCCACTTGGCTACGAAGGCACCAGGTATAAGGAAACAACTTATTGTTATCCCGACCCTGACTCGGGCAGCGATTGCTTCTAATGTTGTTTTCAGAGGGATAGGTCTGAAAGGAGTTCTGGAGTTGACTAGCAGTGCTACTCCTCCATGAGTTATATCAGAGTTGTCCCTATCTTTTCTAAGCATTATATGATGTTTTATGCTTATAGATATTTGAGGGGTCAGATTTGTTTCCTGTAGGCAAAGAATAGCAGGTTTATTTTCTGTAATAAGATCATGAACATAATTTAAGTTGGCTCTGCGACAATTCCACTGTAAGATTCTATGCATTATTGAGTATTATCAGGTGTATCTGTTTGCTTAGGGGATGCAGTTTGTTTATGCTTGTCTATCCTTGTTTTTTCTTTTTTTGGGAATGTTGGTCTACTGATATCCATGTCTTCCTTTGCATGTATTTCGAGAAGTGTATCATCTTCATGTGATTTTGTATCAATGTCCATGGTATAGGTTCGAGATTTTTGACTCTCTCCTTCAGAACTTGTGTGCTTTATTGGGTGCTGTACAGAGGTTTTATCTGGTAGTATTGTCAGTGGCGCGCTTACTGAAAGACTTTTTTGCTGTTGCGTAGAGTTTTCTTTCAGTGAGGAAAGGAGTGATCTTACCCAGTCAAATATTGATATGCTTGGAGGAACTGAGCAATCGGTCTGTACTGTTACAGAATGCTGTGGCTTTTGCACAACTGAAGCATAAGAAGGCGATTTAGTGGACACTAAAAACTGTTTCTTTGCCTCATGGTACAGCACTTTGTTTTCAACTCTGTATTTTTGAATTTTCTTTTCCCTCTGCCATTGGGTGCTGTCGTTGTTGTTGTTGTTTTTAGATTTTTCTGGGGCAAAGGCTACTTAAGCCATATTGCAAGTATCATAGTATTTAATATTAGTTTTATTGGCTTCTATGGAAGCAGTTAGAAATGGTTATATAATCCTATTCGTTTCAGAAAGAAGAAAAATTCTGTAAGGTTTGAATTTCAATTTTCGCATATGATATGGCTAAGTGACAATTTCTGTAAGTTTGAGAGAGAAGTGAATGAAATTAGAGAGTTGTTATACAAGGTGCATTCCAGGAGTATGTGTTTTATTATGAGTGGCCTGTGGCAATGCGAAGTGGAGGGTCATTACCTGATAACAGGAATAGATGGGTCAAATGAGTGTGGCCTATTCGGGCTCTGGCCAGGACTACCTCTTCTTGTCTGTTTGTGTGGAAATTGGAGGCCCATAATTGCGGTACAGGTTTAATTTCAAGGAGTTTGTTATGTATATGCGTTTGCCACTGAAGTGTCCATCCTTACATATATTTTGTATGTGCATTTTGTAATCACTGAACGTGACCAGAAAATTCATCGGGGCTGTGCTGGATGGATGCTTGGCAGCATAATCTGCAATTTCGTTTCCTATTATTCCAGTATGGCCTGGGATCCAGCAGAAGACAACCTTTTGCCGATGATCTCTGAGATGAATCAACTCTGATCTGATGAGCTGTAGTAATGGATGAGTAGGTGGGGAAATCTTTTGCATTGCTAATAGGGCACTTTGCGAGTCTGTGTAGATTATGCTCTTTTGGATTGAGAGATGGAAATTTTTTTCCAGAGCAAGCTTTATGGCATATAATTCAGTGGTGTAGCTACTGCATTCTGCCAGAAGTGATACAGAAATGGTAGAGTCGTGGAATACCGCTGCTGCACCTGTTCCACTCTCTGACTTCGATCCATCAGTATATATTTTAGAGAAGTCAGGAAAACATTGTACATGTGCAATGTTCAGCTGTTGGATGCTATTATCCGTTAAGGAGTGTTTTCCCCATTGGTGGAAATAATTGTCACAAGACGGCATGACGACAGACCATGGAGGAATGTGATCTATAGGTTCTTGGTGGACTTTAATGAGTTGTATATTCCAGTTTTCTGCTAGTTCCATTAACCTAATACCTGCAGGCCTAGTTGCTTGTGGTTTATTTCTATAAAAGGTCATGAGTTGCGGATCATTAAATATTGCCCAATTAGGATGGGTCGACTGGCTTTGGATCTTGGTTGCGTAGTTCAGTAATAACATCTTTCTTCTGATGTTTAGAGGAGATTCATAGGCAGACTTTGCACTGGAGATGTTCTGAACGCACCTAGGGCTATTCTAAGAGCTGAATGTTGAATAGAGTTCAGATAAAGCACTTTCCCTAGCAGAATCGAAGAAAGGCACGCCATAGTCCAATCAAGATCTGATTATGGATCTATATAAGTGAAGCAAAAGGTATAACGGTCTGCTCCCCAGGTTGTTGCTGATAAGGCTCTGAGTATGTTCATTTTTTTTTTTGACAAGCTGTCCGGAGATGTTCAATGTGTTTTTGATAGTTTAACTTGCTGTCAAAAATTAAGCCAAGCATACGAATACTATTTGCTATTGGAATAGGATGGTTATCTAATTGGAGTTCAGGATCAGGATGCATTTTACGTATGGTACAGAAGTGAATGGCAGTCCATTTCTGGCTGGATAGTCTGTAACCATTTTGTGTCATTCAAATCTGGATCCGATTTATTGATATCTGCAATTGTCTCTCAATATAGTTCATTTTCGAGAATGGCAGGAGATTGTGAGATCATCAGCATAAAGATATGAGTCCACTGTTTTTGGAATGAGTTCAGTTAAGTGATTAATTCTAATTGCGAATAAAGTGGCGCCGAGAAGGGACCCTTGAGGGATTCCTTCTTCCTGGACAAAGTTTTTAGAGAGAGAGTTCCCCGATAACAAACTTGAAAGGATCTTTGTTGTAAGAAATTTTGAATGAAATATGGCAAATTTCCTCTCAGGCCAAGAGAATGCAGATCATTTAAGATGCCGAAATTCCATATGGTGTCAAAGGCTTTCTTAATATCCAGACAAACAATAACAAGATTCTCCTTTTTGATGAATACATTTCTGATGTTTGCTTCAGCTTTAATCATAAGGTCCGATGATGATCGATTTTTTCTGAATCAAAATTGATTGTTATTGATCAAATTTTGGGACTCAAGATACCAAGTCAGACGGCGATGAATCATTTTTGAGGGTTTTGCTCAGACAGCTGGTAAGTGAAATTGGTCTATAGTTATGAGGAACAGAATAGTCTTTACCAGGTTTTGGGATAGCCAATATGCAGGAATGATGCCAGGAGCTTGGGAATGTATGTTCAGTGAAGATTCGATAGAAGAAGATGAGCAGTGATGAGTGTGATTTTGGATCTAAATTTTTGAGCATAACATAAAATATCCCATCAGGGCCAGCAGCTGTTCCTTGTGTTGGTAAGAGAAGATTATTCACCATGGTTGAAGAGCATGCTGCAGTTCAACCATGGTGAATAGTTGATTACTGTATTTCTCCATGTATAAGATGCTCCCATGTATAAGACGCACCTTAATTTTGGGGCCCGAAATTTGAAAAAAAAATGTATTACATAAAGTTATTGAACTCAAGTTTTATTCATCATAAAATTCATACAACTCATCACTGTCTTCATATATTGCTTCGTCCTCAGTTCCATCTATGGCATTTGAAATGCCACACTTCTTAAATGACTTGACAACGATCTCAATCTTGATATTATCTCAGGATCTTTTCACCCAGGTACAAACTTCTATAGTTGGTTTCTTCACTCTTCCTGCTGGTGTCATTGTCCCCAAAAGACTTCATCCATTGGTTCCATTCGTCTCTCATGGCAGCCTTGAAGGGTTTGTTAATGCTGACATCAAGTGGTTGGAGCTGGGATGTCAAGCCTCTAGGTATGATGGCAAGTTTTGTTTTTTTGCTCTGCAGCAATCTTCTTTGTATTTTTTGTTAATGTGTGCCTTGAACTGATCAAGAGACCACCTGGTTTCCTGCTCCAAACTTTCTCAAACCAGATCTTCATCCCATCCTGATCCATCCAACCCTTGTCATGAACGTGGACAATCACTCCTCGAGGAATGTCTTCTTTTGGCATTGTTTTGCATTTGAAAATCAGCATAGGAGGCAGCTTGGTTCTGCCAGCACAACAAGCTAGAACAACTGTACAATGGCTCTTTTCATGTCCACTTGTTTTCACAGTTACAGTTTTCACCCCCTTCTTATCAACAGTTCTGTTACTTGGGACATCAAATTGAATGTTGTTTGTTTGTTATTTGGTTTTTAGGAGCATTAGCAACTAAGGCCATATTGCTCCGGGGATATGCGGTGGTCATTCTCTGACCTTTCCGCATTCTCCGTATTTGGTGGTGACGGGCTTGAACCCTGGTCTAATCAAGAAGCGTGTGCTACGCACTACTGCTCCTTCCCACCTGGCTACGGAGGCGCCTATCATCATCATCAAATTGAAGGGAGACTTTGTCCATATTTGCAATCTGTCCCAACTCAAACTGATGTGTCTTCCAACATTGAATGACAAAACAATGAAATTCAAGGACCTTCTGCTCATAGCTTTCAGGCATCTTTTGGGCAAGTCTGGTGCATGTATGCCTGCTTAGTCCATCCCGTTTCATGAACCTGAAGCATCAATTGTGTCCTCCTTTGAAATCAGTAACTTCTTTTGCATCAGCAATTCTTCTTGCCTCATGCTGAACCATCTTTGTGGACACAGGAATTCCAATTTCCCTTTGCTCTTCAATCCATATCTTCAATTCCCTCTCTAAATCAGGCCATTTTGCTGACTTGCCTCTCATGGCCTTCTTCTGTCGTGGCATTTTCAGTAGGGTTTCTTCTTCCCGTAGCCAGTCTCGGATTGTTTTCTCAGTTGGAGGAGGACCAAACTTACGTTCAGCAGCATGATTTCCATTCACAAAAGTGAACGGAAATCGTGCTGCTGTTTTGCCCAGAAATCTGAGCCATTTCTGGGCAAAATGTGGCAAAACGTAACCTAATATACCGGTAACATGTGCGAAACAATGAGCGCAAAGACAACAAGTGCAAAAAAGCGGGAAATGCAAGTAAAAAAAAAATCTACAACCACTGTGTTTTTAGACCCCAAATATTTTTCGAAAAAAGGTGCGTCTTATACATGGGGAAATACGGTATATGTTAATGCACACCTGTCAGTGAAATTCAGTTTGGATTTTTCAGTTACATCTTTAATTTTTTGATTGGTCATAAGCAGTTGAGGAGGACAACTGAGAAAATACAGATCCTAGTGCATTTGCGATTTCTGCAGGGGTAGAAAGTTCCTGTCCATTCCAGTTAATTAGTGGAGTAGATGGTGCAAGAAATTTGCCATTTAACAGTTTGCAAACATCCAAATCTTGTTCTTGTTCCAAATCAGTCTGATGTCTGTATTTTTATTGACTGAGGAAGCGAATTTAACCCAAGATTCTTTTTCGCTTTTTGTCTGATATAACGGGCTCTTGCTTTAAGTCACTTATAATTAATAAGATTGGAAGTGGTTGGATGTTTATGGAATTGATTGCATGCTTTGTTTTTCTCTTTTTTTGCATTGTTGCACTCTTCGTTCCACCAACAATTAAATGTTTGCCTTTTTCTGTATTGGTATTGTGGAATGGCAGCGGTTGCAGTTGTTAGAATTTCGTTTGCAATGTGTTCAGTAATATGGTTGATTGAAAAGCACTGTATGATATGGTTGTCAAATGAGACAAGCCTACTGTATTTTATCCAGTCAGCTTTTGGAAATTTCCATTTTACTGGATTATCTCTTGGTGATGAACAGGAAGTTTGAATTTTGCATATTATTGGGAAATAATCGCTGTTGTGAGGATCGTTAAGAGTTACCCAATCGATACTTGGATAAAGCACTGGAGAGCAAATGGAATGGTCTATTGTGGAGGCTGATCCGGTAGGAAAATGAACATTAAATCCTGTCTGTCTATCAACATTTCAGTAAGCTTACCACGCCTGTCTAAGCTAGGGGAACCCCATAATGGGTGGTGAGCATTAAAGTCACCTAGTATACAGAAGGGAGGTGGTAGTTGCAACACAAGATCTTCGATTTCCTGAATAGAATATGGACGATTAGGTGGAAGATAGGGCTTGCAAACCGGTTTTATAAACCGGTTAAATCCGGTTTTCATATTAAGTTGTTAAAACCGAAACCGAGCTTCTAAAACCGGATTTGAATATTTTTTTAGTTAGCCCTCCAATATAGTTTTTTGTTACGAACGTTTTCTTTTGTTTGTTCGTTTGTCTGGATCGTTCAACTGGTTTACGTTTTAAACATGTTTTTTATTTTATTTTAAGGTACGAATCTCATGGGCAAGTGGCCCAAATCTAGGAGGGGTACCTTTTATCTCCCCACCTGCATCATGGCATGATGCAGGTGTACTCATTTACAACTGAGTGAGTCGGAGCGATAGCGTAAAAGAAAATGCTCAACATTTCTCCGTTCCATCTATCTTGTTCGCCAGGCAAGTTATGGAACGCGCCTTATTGATGGTTACCCACTAGAAACAGATTCGCTGAATATTGCATCAAATTTCAATCATAGAAAGTTTTTTGCTTCTTTATTCCTATTAAATTTGCAATCAAATGTTCTCCAAAAAGCAGCTTCAGCAAATTTAGCTTTTATGTAATTTTGAAAATACAATAGATTTAACTGGGGGAAAAAAAATTGCGAATAAATAAATAAAAAATTTCTTTCGTGAAAATTTTGAAACTTGCCTCGTTTAGACTCTTCATTCAGTGCTTGCGGGAGTGACGCATAGTATTGTGCCTTTGTTATCTTCAATATTTTTATTTAAAATTGTCGGTGATATAAATTCCTACTAATTAATATTTATTACTCTTAAATATGTCTAAGATGAAATCAAATGTATGGAATTATTTTGCTCGAAAAAGCAAAGATGAAGCACAATATTCGAAATGTCAGAAGATAACAAAGTCGTCTGGAGGATCTACATCATCTTTCATGTTGCATTTAAAGAAAATGTTTCAGATTGGCATTAAACAAGATAACAGTGAACCTTATGTAAAAATGGTAAGAACATTAGAAAACTTTATCCTTAAAAAATCTATGGAAGAAGAGATTTCAAAATTAGAGATTTCAAAATTATAAATTCCTACTAATTAATATTTATTACTCTTAATATGTCTAAGATGAAATCAAATGTATGGAATTATTTTGCTCGAAAAAGCAAAGATGAAGCACAATATTCGAAATGTCAGAAGATAACGAAGTCGTCTGGAGGATCTACATCATCTTTCATGTTGCATTTAAAGAAAATGTTTCAGATCGGCATTAAACAAGATAACAGTGAACCTTATGTAAAAATGGTAAGAACATTAGAAAACTTTATCCTTAAAAAATCTATGGAAGAAGAGATTTCAAAATTAGCTGCTTAAGATGGATTTTCTTTTAATTCAATTGCCAAGAGTGAGTTTATACAATCAAGCCTTCACCTTCAGAGAAATAAATACGATAAATCACCATCAGCCTCAGTTAGTGGAATTAAAAATATGGTTCTGAATTATTATAAAACTAAGAAAGAAGAACTCATTCAGCATTTCAAAAATGCATTGGTTTTGGGTGCACGGTATTCATTGACTCCATACGAATATACGTCTACACAAAATAAAAGGCATATGAATATAAATTTGCATTCAAAAGACAATCATTGGTCGTTAGGTCTTATTGAGATTAATGGTTCACTTGATAGCAGAAGAACTGAGCAAATTGTGAATGGACACTTGAAGGAATTTGGTTTGAACTTGGATGAGGATATTGTTGCCTGCACCAACGATGGAGCAGCATGATGATTAAGTTTGGCAAGCAAATTACGTCTGATCATCAACAATGTATAACCCATTGTATACATCTGTCAGTTATAGATGTACTTTATGAAAAAGCAATCAATTATGGTGCCACAGTCTCTGAGTCTCCCAAAGACAATGAAGAAATTAGTGATGATGAAGAATTTGAAGAAAGACAGCAAGGCATGCTTTATCAAACCGACTTTACCAAAGAGCTCATTTATTTCTTCAATCCAATGGCCAATATTGCACAAACTATTAACAAAGTCAGAAAAATTTGCAAGCCTTTTCGAAAATCGCCTACCAAAAATGACATATTACAAAATTTTGTTAAAGCAAAATTTAATGGGAAAGAATATAAACTTACATTAGATTGCAAGACTAGATGGGATAGCACATTCTATATGATTGAGAGATTTTTGAAATTGAAAAATTGCATTCCAAATGCTCTATGTGCAGTACTGTCAACTGAAGCTGTGTCTGACGATGACTGGAAAACACTTGAATTGCTATGTGAAACTTTGCGAACAGTTGAAATGATTCTGAAGGCTATAACCTCAGAAGATACAGACTTACTAAAGCAGTCTTCAATAGAATTTATGCTTGCTAAGCTTGATACAGCAGAAACCCCATTTGCTTTGAAGTTTCACCAAAGCCTTTTGCAGCGTTACAATGCAAGACGAAATTGCAAAACTGTGGCTTTGCTGAGCTATCTACACAATCACAAATAGTTTAGGAAAGAAGATTCAGGTTCAAGAACTTTTGATTTTCCAAGTAAGCAAGTTTTGAAAAAGCATGCTGAAGAGATTTATCAGAGATTATTTGGAAAATATTCCGAAGGAGTCTTAGCATTGAATGAAGAAACTGAAAATAAACGAACTGTTCTTTTAGAAGAAAACAAAGACTCGTCTAGTTCCGATGTTGGGGATACAGTCATGCGAGAGTATGATAGTGTAATAAAGAGATTAACTGAAGAGACTTCAAAATATCCCAGTGAATTGGAAATCAGCAAAGAATTTAAAATTTTGGAGGCAACTAGCAGTAGAAGTGAAAAGCTGGAGAAAGTTTATAGAGCACTGCTGACCATTAAACCAACAAGTGTCCAATATGAGACAGTGTTTTCGATTACTAGTCTCTTTAACACAAAAATAAGGTCAATCTATCAGGAAAAATGCTTAATATACTGTGCTTTTTAAAGGGTCATTTTCAGAAAAAAGCTGAGCAATAAATAGTAAAATACTTTCCCCAAGCTCTTTTTTTTCACATTATTTTTATTTATTTATTATTATTATTATAGGGCTTATTATTTTTTTGTTTACTATACGAGAAGATAGTTTTTATTCAAAGGATTTGAATACAATTTGTAATTTTCTATAATCTCAAGCTGGTTACTTTTTCAGAGCATTTTAATTTTTTTATTTTTTTTACTATAAGAGGTGATAGATTTTCTTTAAAAGATTTGATTACGATTTGTACAATCTACCCAAGATAAAATAAATACCTGTGTTATAAGCTTTTAATTATTTTCCCTAAGTCTGAGAAAATCGGTTTTAAAACCGGTTTTAAGAGTACACTTCGGTTAAACTCGGTTTTGAAATTTCTCGGTTTTATGCAAGCTCTAGTGGAAGATTGACCTAGCACAGATTGTTCATTTACCTACAAGAATACCGGACAATCCAAATCATACAGCCAATACGCTTGATCTTTTTCTCACAAACAACCCTTCTAAGTACAAGGTTGAAGTGAGAGGTCCTTTAGGCACTTCAGATCACAACTTGGTGATTGTCTCTTCTCCAATGGAACCTTTATCTCATGGCTATTCCCAACCTCGTATTGTTTGGCATTACAAGAATGCAAAATGGGATGACCTGCGAGACTTCTTTTCTTTGGTCTGAGTACTGTTTCAAAACTTCTGATGTCAACGTTTGCTCAGATCGTGTCAGTGAAATTATTCTTGCAGGAATGGAATCCTTTATCCCACACTCCACTTTAAAATCTCGTCCTTTATCTAAACCTTGGTTTTCCAATAAATGTGCTAAGGCTGTCCAAGAGAAGAATGTTGCATATCGTAATTGGCTTCTTTCTAATTCTTCAGTTTCTCTGCCTACACCAAAGCTCGCAACAATTGTAAAGCAGTTATTAATCAGTCCAAACTAGAGTTTGAACAGGCTAAGAGTAGAAAACTTGCTTCTTGCCCTAATGGTAGCCGAGCATTCTGGTCTCTTGCCAAAGCTATTGACCGCAACTTTTGCACATCTCTGCTCCCACCTCTGTCCAAACCAGATGGTTCTGTTGTCACTTCAGCCAAGGATAAAGCTGACCTGCTAGCATCCCATTTTTCTTCGAGCACATGTATTAATGATCTTGGTAAAGCACCTCCCACCATTCCTAACACACTCCATTCAATGCCTCCTGTGGTCTTCCGTCAAAAGGATATCAGAAGGATTTTGATGAATCTTGATGCTAAGAAAGCTCCAGGTCCTGATGGTATTTCTCCACTGTCTGCACTACTCAGAAAACTTCATATCTGTCTGCACAATTACCCCCAGGTCCTTTTCATTCTCTACCACTGTCAGTGTGGTACCACACAGTTGATACATTACTCTGGGATTACTGTTTCCCATATGTAGTACTTTACATTTGTCAATGTTAAACTTCATTTCCCACCTCTTAGCCCATCTGCTCAACTTTTCTAGATCCTGTTGCAGCAGTGTACTGTCATTAGTGTCATTAACAACCCTGTCAACCTTCGTATCATCTGCAAACTTGGACATTATGCTTCATATACCATCATCAATATCATTTATAAATACAGAAAACAACAATGGACCCAACACTGAACCCTGAGGGACTCCACTAATAACATTAGTCCACAAAGAGCAGTATCCATTGATTACCACTCTCTGTCTTCTCAGCAGTCTTCCATGTGTAACAGTATCCATAGCAGCAGTCTTCCATGTGTAACAGTATCAAAGGCCTTTCAAAGATCCAAATATATAATATCAAAGTTATTCTTTGCATCCAGTTCCTTTGTGACTATATCATAGTATCCAATCAAATTAGTCAGACAAGACTTCCCCTTAATAAGCCCGTGCTGTGTCCGAACTATAACTGAAGTCTTGTCTAGATGATCCTGCAACGCTTCTTTAACCAGTGCCTCCATTAATTTCCCTGGAACAGAAGTTAAACTATCAGGTCTGTAATTACCTGTGTCTCCCTTTGATTCTCCTTTCTGAATTGTGGTCACATATGCACATCTCCAGTCCATGGGTATTGCCCCTGAGTCCAGGGAAGCTCTCATAATTATGGCTAAGGGTTTGCTTACTTCCTTTGCCACCTCCTTTAATATAACTGGGTAGATTTCATCCGCCTCAGGTGCCGTGCTCATGTTTATCTTCAACAATTTCTGCTCCACTTTACTCTCAGTTATTACAAGATAGCTTTCACAGAACCCAGTAAATGTAAATTATTTGGTTTTTAGGAGCATTAGCAACTAAGGCCATATTGCTCCGGGATATGTGGTGGTCATTCCCTGACCTTTCTGCATCTTCCATATTTAGTGGTGATGGGCTCGAACCCTGGTCTAATCAAGATGCGTGGGCTACGCACTGCTGCTCCTTCTCACCTGGCTACAGAGACACCACAGAACCCAGTAGATTTGGAGTACTGAAAGTTAAGATTATGTTTCGATTCGGAGTTAAGTTGCCGTCTTTTCCGATCATGATTCGTTTTGCACGAGACACATTTTGATCTTTCAGCTCCTGGACAATTTCTTCCTCAGAAACGTTTAATAGATTCCATTTGGAGATCACTCCCTTGGAAGAATTTAGCATGTTGTGTGGGGTAACCTGAATCGCTATTCCACTTAAAGAAGTAAGTTGTAATATTAACTCAGAATGTCTTGAGTGAGATGTCTTTATTAGTAAGTCTCCTGATTGGAGATGTTTAACCATTTTTGGTGAACCTGCAGCATTTTCTAGGCATTTCTGGATGATGAAAGGGGAGAGCTTGCTCACAGGTTGGGATGACAAAGAGTGTATTATGAGGAAAGCTGGAGATTTCTGCTTCCTAGTGTCCTTTTTAAGTCTCTTTGAAAGAGAGAAGTTATGGTCGATGTCATTGTCATGTTGAGAGCTCCTTGGCTCTAAGTGTGGAAATACGCCAGTTTCCATTTCTGCTCCTTTGAGCCCTGAGGGATGGATTTTCCCCCTTGTTACCGGCCCTGCCACGTGGAGGCAGGAGCTGTGCCATCAGTGACCAAGCGGATATTGTAGTTAGTAGAGTTGTTAGTATTTGATATGAAGGCTAAGAAAAGAAAGGTGGATTCCCTTTCTGGGTTTTTACTTCTGACTTTGCAAGCAAAGAACCACTTGATGTGAACAAAAGAGGAGAAAATCACACGAGAAAAGAAATAAAACTAATTGTTTTCAAAGAGCACTCTATAAATCGCACAGAGAAAAATGCTTGGCACCTGGGGCTGCCAATGGGTGCACTCCTTTGAGTATGCCAAATGATTTCCTTGGAAATTTGGACAGCACTGCATTTCAGTAGTGCAGTCGGTGTGTATGTGCTCTTTTGAACCACAGGAGGCACAGGTGGTAACACCTCTGCAGACTGCTTGGGAGGGCCCAAACGTCTGGCACTTAAAACAGCGGACTGGGTTAGGGATGTATGGTGTAATTTTACATCTCGAATATCTAGGTTTTACAGTTAATGGCAGATTTGGTGTACTGAATAAGAGAATCACTGTCTGAGTAGGAGTAAGTACTCCATATTTCTTGATGACTATCCTTCTCACATGTAGGACATTTTAATCGTTTAGTTCTTGAACAATCTCTTCCTCAGAAATGTTAAGGAGATCCCACTCCGCAATTACCCCTTTAGAGTTGTTTAAGGTGGCATGTGGGGTAAACTTTGTGGGAATTCCACCAAATGTAGATATTCTAAGAAGTCTTTCTGAGTGTTTATGTTCACTCATCCCAACTAGGTCTCCAGATTGGAGTCTTCGGACCATTTTTGGAGGGTCAACCACATTTTCAATACATTTCTGGATTAAAAACGGGGAAAGCTTACTCAGTGGGTTGTCTGTCAAAGAGTGCAGAATTAGAAAAAGAGGAGCAGAATTTTCAGTTCCTTCTTTTTTCTGCCTCTTTGCATTGGATGCAGTAATATCATCCCTGGTCGATGGAGCTGGATCGAGAGATCAGTAATTGTTTCTTCTGTTGCTATCCATCGTAGTTCCTTTTGGCCCTGGGAGAGTGAGTTTCTTCTCCCAGGTTACCGGCCCTGCCATGTGGAGGCAGGAGCAGTGGCACCAGTGAACAAGCAGTTGTAGGAGTTAGTTGTTTGCTATTAATAAAAAATATATATACTAAATAAAGAAAGCTTGTTTTCCTTTCTGTGTTATTACTTAATACTTTAAGCACAGAACCACTGGAAGTAAATAAAAAAGAAAAAGACACTAGAAAACAAATAAAACTTTTCTTTGATAAGAGCATTCTATAAATCACTGAGAAAAATTGCTTGGCACTCGGGGCACAGCTTTCCATTATTACTTCTCCTATACATAAACATTATATTTAGATTTTATTTATTTTATTTTTATGACTTTTTATGAATAGAAATTTTCATACAATTTTTATAAACAAATATTGATAGAAAATTTATATTAGAAAATTTTCACCAACAAAAAACCTTTATACAATGCAAGTATAGACAATAAAATCTTGCACGCTTTATATGCATGTATTACATGAATACAACCATGTAAAGCAGATATCAGCTGATACGAGGAATGTAATAGCTGCACAGTGGACAACATGATGGATTAGCTCAAATTTAATTGGATATATTTTTACACCGAAAGAGATTGTTTACAAAATTACACCCTTCTAACAAGATAAGAAGTAGGAAAAAGGACTGAAAACCAGATCAGATATAAATCCAATTAGCTGATATATGATTTACAATGGCAAAGGTAAAGCACTTAATAGATTTAGAATGCACTGTCATGCGAATTAGGAATATGTACAAACATTCAGCCTTCTATCTCTACTGAAAGTGACTGCAAAAGTGATTGGGCAGAGGCAGTGAGTTAACATAAGGTATATAAAAAAGACCCTTCCCATTTCAACCATCAATTCACTCCAAATGTTTGTCTAGTTCTGTCTTGAATTTATTCAAGCGGTCAACACCCACAACGACAGATGGAAGCCTGTTCCAGCAATCAACCACCCAGTGACTAAAGGCAAATATTCCCACATCTATTCGAAAACTGTCTTTATTCAATTTGAATTTATGTCCGCCCAGGCGAACAATCCGGGTAAGAGGATAAATCCCATCAGCATTGAGCTTGCTCAAACCATTCAAGGCCTTATACACCTCAATCAGAATACCTCATAGGTGCCTAGTTTCCTGACACTGCAATTTGAAGATCTTAAGCCTTTCTTGGAAAGAGCAACACTTTGTTCCATTCAGCAATCTCATTGCTCTACTCTGTACTTGTTGCAGCTCTACATTCTTACTAAAATGAGGCCTCTAGATCTCTATGCAGTATATATATAGTTGGCCTGACCACTGTCTTATACAAGGGAATAATCACCTCCTCTTCGTTGCTAGCAGAATTCCTGTATATCATTGACAAGACTCCACGAGCTACTCTGGCAACCTGTCTGAAATGCACTGAAAACTTCATATCTGACCGAACAATTATCCCCAGGCCCTTTTCACTCTCCACTACCCTGAGCTTTGTACAACTCAGTTGATATGTTACTCTGGAGTTATATCTTCCAATATGCAGTATTTTATATATGTCAATGTTAAACTTCAGTTGCCACCTTTCAACCCATCTGTTCAACTATTATAGATCCTGCTGCAGTAGCATACTGTCATTAACAACCTTCATATCATCTGCAAACTTGGACATTAAGCCTGAAATATCTTTATCAACATATTAGTAAATGCAGAAAACAACAACAGACCCAACACCGAACCCTGGGGTCTCAACTAATAACATTAGACCGTGAAGAGCAGTGTCCATTGATTATCACTCTGTCTTCTCTCACTCAATCATCCTTTTATCCATAGCAACTTGCCTTTAATGCCAGGCTGCTCCAATTTGTACAATAGTCTTCCATGCACAACAGTGTAAAAAGCTTTCCTGAAATTCAAGTGTATGATATCAAAATTATTTTTTGCATCCAGTTCCTTTGTGACCACATAGTATCCAATCAAATTGGTCAGACAAGACTTCCCCTTAACAAACCCATGCTGTGTTTTAAATATATAACTGCAGTGTTTGTCTAGATGTCCTGCATTACTTCTTTAACCAGAGACTATATTAATTTCCCCGGAACAGAAGTTAAACTAACAGGTCTGTAACTACTCATGTCACCGTTTGTGAACTGGGCTCACATTTGCACATATCCAGTACTGGGGACCTCCCCTGAGTCCAAGGAAACTCTCATAATTATGGCTAAGGGTTCAGTTACTTCCTTAGCTACCTTCCTTAATATAACTTGATAGCACTACAGGTGACTTTCTTATGTTGAACTTCAAGAATTTCTCTTCCACTTTGCTGTCAGTTATTACAAAATCATTTAGCTCCCTGCCAAAATATGATAAATTTCTGACATTTCCCTCATTGAATAGTATTAGTATTAGTAATGGCCGCATGGTGCAAGAAGGCCTATGGCTTATGCTGCACCAGCCAAAAAAAAAAAAAAAAAAAAAAAAAATCTGAAAACAATGATAAAAAAAAAAATAAATAAAATAAAATAAATAATAAAAAGGAAATTAAACCTATCATCCTATGCGCTTCCCTTACCCGAAAGTACTGTCAAGATGACCTTTGAATTTCCCCAAACTGTCAGCCTCTACCACCCATGAAGGCAACTTATTCCAGTAATTTATAACTCACTGGCTAAAATAAAACTTCATGCAGTCCAATCTAAACATTTCCCCCCGTAACTTGAATTTATGTCCCCTAGTTCTAGCATCATTTATAACCTTGAAAATTTCGTCCTCATTCATTTTACTGATGCCTCTCAGAGCCTTAAACACCTCAATCAAATCTCCTCTAAGGTGTCTAGTTTCCAAACTCTGCAACCCACATATTCGAAGTCTTTCTTCATAAGGACGCCCTTTTGCCGATCTCACCAGGCGAGTTACCAGTCTTTGCACCCTTTCAAGAAGCTCGATGTCTTTCTTTAGGTGCGGTCTCCATACTTGAACACAGTATTCCAAGTGTGGTCTAACATAAGCATTATATAATGGGATTATCACATCCCTGTCTCTACTTGCAAAAGTTCGATAGATCATCGATAGGACACCATGGGCCTTCCTTGCAACCTATTTACAATGCTCAGAGAATTTCATGTCTGACCGTATAGTAACACCCAAGTCCCTTTCCTCCAGTACTGGGTTTAGTTGAACTCCGCCAAGTGAATAAGTTATTTTGGGATTACTGTTTCCCAGGTGTAATACCTTTCACTTTGTTGGATTAAAGCATAGCTGTCATTTTTCTGACCATTCCTGAAGTCTATCTAGGTCTCTCTGAAGAAGCTCAGCTTGACAGTGATCATTAACTACTCTACCAATTTTAACATTATCTGCAAATTTAGACATCACACCCTCTATCCCTTCATCAATGTCGTTTATGAAAATTAAAAACAACAGTGGTCCTAATACTGATCCTAATCCTTGGGGAACCCCACTTCTTACATCAACCCAATCTGAGGAATAGCCATTTATCACAACCCTCTGCTTCCTGCCCTGAAGCCATCCTTCTATCCATCTAAGGATTTTCCTAGCGATTCCAACCTGTTCCAGCTTATAAAGCAACCGGTCATGTGGGACTGAGTCAAAATCTTTGCTGAAATCTAAATAAACAATGTCGAAATTATTCCCTAAATCCAGCTCGTGAGTGACCCTTTCGAAATAGCGAACTAGATTTGTTAAACATGATTTTCCCTTTACAAAACCATGCTGAGTATCCTTGAGAATTTCAATTTGATCCAAATGATCCTGAATTCCACCCTTGATCAATGCCTCCATGATTTTCCCTACTACTGAAATCAGACTGACAGGTCGATAATTTCCAACTTCACTTTTAGAGTCACTCTTATGTATGGGAGATACATTTGCACTTTTCCAATCCAAGGGAATCTCCCCAGAGTCTAGTGACGCTCGCATAATTAGCCTCAATGGTTCAATGCACTCGCTTGCTGCCTCCCTTAAGATTATAGGGTATATTCCATCAAATCCAGGAGCCTTACTGGTCTGTAGGCTCAAAAGTTTTTTCATTAAATATTCTTGCGAAATTTCGATATCATTAATTACATATTTTTTAACTTCGCTCCCACAATATCCCATTGCCACATCGATATTTGTAAATATCGATGCAAAATAATTGTTGAGTTCATCTGCAACGGCAGCTGGTGTATTTAATACTATCCTCTTTCCCTTAAGTAAAGATCCGATCTGGTTTGTCCTGCTCTTCTTGGCATTTATATATGTGAAGAATTCTTTATCCCCCCCCTTTGCTCTGTTTGCTAGTGATTTCTCATAAACTGGCTTTGCCTGTCGAACCTTTTCTGTGGCTCTATTACACATCACCTTGTAGCTGTTATAGGCTTCAGTACTTTTTATTGCTCTGTAACCTTTCCATGCCACCTTTTTCTGCTCAAGTAATGTGGCAATTTCACTATTAATCCAACTTGGAACCCTCCTCGTGGAGTATTTCTTTAAAGGTATATATGCATTCAAGGCATCTGTGATTAATGTTTTAAAAGCGTACCACAGTTCAAATGTATTCATTTTCTGCACGATATCTACCCAGTTAACAGAGGCCATGTAGTACCTTACGGCATAGTAATTTCCTTTTCTGAAATTAAAACCCATTCCTTTGCCTTTTACTTCTGCTACCTCTCTCGTCATCATCCACCATAGAATTCCGTGATCACTTCCTGCTACTGGTTCCTCTACTGTCAGCCCTGTTATGTCATCTGATTCATGTGTGATGATGAGGTCTAGGATATTCTTTTCTCTAGTACTTTCCCTGACATGTTCATACAAATAACAGTCATCCAGTTGATTTAAAAATTTTGTTCCCCATGTCGAGTTTCCTTCCCATTTACTCCAATCAATTAGAGGCAAATTGAAATCACATTGACGCTTACTTGCCCATTCCATTTCCATGTAGAGGCTTTTGTCATAATCTTCACAATCATCTGGTCTGTAGATTACTCCTACTCGCATTATACCTTTGTTTCCAACTATCTCACACCATACAGACTCTATACTAGCATGTGAAATGTCTGAATCCGGGAAAGCTATCGTTGCACTCAGGCTGCTTCTGATAAGAAGCATTACCCCACCACCCCTTCTATCTACCCTATCGTTCCTAAATACATTATACAAGCCATACTTAAACTCATCATCCCCAATATGAGAATAACTCCTCATGTGTGAATGTAGATGTAAAATACTCATTCAGTTTATCAGCTATGCGAGCATGATCATAAATAATCAACCCATCTATGCTAAGTGGACCAATCTGATTCATCCCTTTCGTTCTAGAGTTTACATAAGTAAAGAACTCTTTGCTGTTTTTCTTTGCATCCTTTTCCAAGGATTTCTCGTAATCTCCCTTCACCTGCCTAACCTTTGTAACTTGATTACAAACCCGCTTATATCTACTCCAGGCTTTTGTGCCACCTGATAATCTCTTCTCGGCCACGAGCCTCAGTATTTCATCTCACATTCAGTTCATCTGACATCTGGCATAAACTTTGAACAATATTTCTTAGTTGGTATAAAAAATTGATGGGTGGAACAGGACCAAGGTAAGTCTGCCAGTGGCGAATGTTGATGACGTTGAATGGCAGGTATCATCTTTTAAGGGCACAAAAGATGATATCGTTGTACATTGTTGGCACTAATTACCATAAGCGTAAGAGATCTGTAGATTTACTTAATAAGTAGGTTAATACTGAAAAAAAGTCAAGAGTTAGGTCTGCAATTCTGCCCAGACATGATAGGAGGAAGAATATGATGAGAGCCTTGTCAAAATGAGAGCCTGATGACGTTACCAAAAGCAAATTCAAAATGGGAGGCATTCAAAGAATTTATCTTGGAAGCTACTAGGCTTTACATACCAACTAAGAAATATTGTTCAAGGTTTAGGCCTAAATGGATGTCAGATGAACTAATGAGACATATGGCAGAGAAGAAAAATGTATGGGATACATATAAATGAATGGGTGACATGGAAGCCTATGATAGATATAAGCTGGTCTGTAACGAAGTCACAAAGGAGATTAGGCAAGCAAAGGCAGATTATGAGAAATCTTTGGCAAAGGATGCACAGTTCTTTACCTATGTAAACTCTAGAAGGAAAGGGATGAAACAGATTGGTCCACTGGATATTGATGGTTCAACTGTTGATGATCCTGCTCAGGTGGCTAACAAACTAAATGAGTATTTTGCATCAACATTCACCCATGAGGAGTTATTCAGGGAGGGTAATGCTAGAGGTGAGTTAAACTCTGGTAGTGGGCTAGATGAAATAACTGAGAGGAAAGTGGAGGAGAAATTGTTGAGGATAAACATAAAAAAGGCACCCGGGGTGGATGTTATCTATCCAGTTATATTAAAGGAGGCAGCAAAGGAAGTAAGCAAACCCTTAGACATAATTATGAGAGCTTCTTTGGACTCAGGGGAGGTACCCCACAGACTGGAGATGTGCAAATGTGACCCCAATTCACAAAGATGGAGCCTAATATTCATGGAGTTTCCGAGAATAGGTAACAACAGCCTTCTTTATTGGGGAAGCGTTGCCTATTTGAGGAATTTATGAGTTTTTCAGTGGAATGAGTTGAAGGAGTCACTGTCCCTTTCATTCTTCTACACCATTTCTTTTCTTCTTCCACTCCTACTATAACCGTGCCTCTACTTTTTGTTTTTCTAAGTCTAATAGGGACCAGTGGATAGTAGTTATTATCCCACACATATAAAAATATCTTTGATACGGTGCCTCTGGGCAGACCGATATTCAGGGAGTTTCTGAGAATAGGTAACAACAATCTTTTCTAATGGGGAAGCGTTGCCTATTCAAAGAATTTATGAGCTTTTGAGTAGTGTGAGTTGAAGGAGTAACTGTCCCTTTCTTCCTTCTACGGCATTCCTACCTCCACCTCTCCTACTATCACCTTCCTACATCTTTTTTGCTTTCTTAAGTAAATAGAAATATGGAAAAATAAAGAAAGGTGTGTTTCCTTTCTGTGTTCTAACTTTTGGCTTTCAAGTATAGAACTGGTTTTAAAGAAAGACTGTTGATAGAAATGTAGGAACTTAACTTATCAAGAGCACTCTATAAATCACAAGAATATCGATTGGCTTCAAAATATGCTTGGAACTTGGGTCAAGATTAAATTAGCATCATCACAAAATTTGAAGCAAAAATTTTCATTACAGTGCTATAATATTTTAAACTATATTCTAGAAATATAAATAAGATTACATACTGATTCAGTTGTGGGTAACGAATTTGAAGCTTCTGAATTATTCTCCCTGTGGGATTTTTAATGGTGCTCTGAGGAATCTGAATAATCAATACAGAAAGGGTTACTGTAAATTTCAAAATATAATATAATTTGCATCATCAAGTTTTAAAAAATAAAGGAAAGTTGAAATGGTTTTTCTTAACTTAAATTAACTTTGTTTGTAATATTAGTCAAATTTATTTCCTCATGCAAGTAATATTTGGCATTTCCTTTTATCAGCCAAGCCATCAATACATTAACACCGGCAATTAATAATTAAGTTAAAATAAAAGAAAATGTACATAGTGAAGTATTTACCTTGTACACTCAACATGATTTTGAAGTGTAAAAATAAAACCAGTTAATCTAAATGAAAGAATAACTAAAGCAGACTTAAGAAATCATAAAATTAGATAAAATTAACAAACAATAAAATGAACATGAAAGATTGAAAAAAGTTTAATTAGTTTAAAAATAACATTTGAAAAGTGTTAGAGTCATAATAAGAAAAAGAATAAAATAATAAAAAACAAAAACAGTACAATAAAGGCATACATATTTAAAACTGTAAGCTCTACATCAAAGTTAAACCATTACTTTTAATATTAGTAAATAATGCAAGAAAGCAAGCTTTCTTTCATTATTTATATAGAGTAGCAGAAAAAAAAACCCCAACTCTACACTTGGTGGATGAATTTATTCGAACCACCCACTTAGCATTAGCATTAGTAGAGGCATTTGATGCAAGAAAGCAAGCTTATGCAGCATCAGCCAAAAAAAAAAAAAAAAAAAAGTAACGTAAATAAATAAAAATAACTACTTCCACTTCACCCCTCTGTTCGTTCGAAATACCTGTCCAGCTGAGCCTTAAACTTATTTAGGCTATCAACTTCCACGACAAGGGATGGAAGTCTGTTCCACCCACCAACCACCCGCTGGCTAAAGGCAAATTTCCGCACATCTATCCTACATCTGTCTTTCCTCAATTTGAATTTATGCCCTCTCAGGTGATTTTTCTGAGCTAGAGGAAGAATCCCATCAGCATTGAGCATGCTCAAACCATTCAAGGCTTTGTACACCTCTATCAGATCACCCCGCTGGTGCCTAGTTTCCAGACACTGTAATTTGCAAAACTTAAGCCTTTCTTCGTAAGAGAACCCCTTTGTCCCATTCACCAATCTAGTTGCCCTTCTCTGTACTCGTTCCAGCAGCTCTACATCCTTCCTGAAATGAGGCCTCCAGGCCTGTATACAGTACTCTAGGTGTGGCCTGACCATTGCCTTATACAAGGGAATAATCACCTCCTTATCCCTGCTAGAAAAATTCCTATATATCATTGACAATACACCATGAGCTACTCTTGCAGCTCGTCTGCACTGCTCAGAGAACTTCATATCTGCCTGCACCACCACCCCCAGGTCCCTTTCATTCTCTACCACTGTCAGTGTAGTACCACAGAGTTGATACGTTGCTCTGGGGTTGCTGTTTCCCATATGTAGTACTTTACATTTGTCAATGTTAAACTTCATTTGCCACCTCGAAGCCCATCTGCTCAACCTTTCCAAATCCTGTTGCAGCAGCATAGTGTCAGTAGTGTCCTTGACAACCCTGCCAACCTTCGTATCGTCTGCAAACTTGGACATTAAGCCTGATATACCATCATCAACATCATTTATAAATACAGAAAACAATAAAGGCCCCAATACTGAACCCTGAGGGACTCCACTAATAACATTAGTCCACGATGAGCAGTGTCCGTTGATTACCACTCTCTGTCTTCTCCCCCTCAACCACACCTTTATCCATAGCAGCAACTTGCCTCCAATGCCACACTGCTCCAATTTGTGCAGCAGTCTTCCATGTGCAACAGTATCAAAAGCCTTTCTAAGATCCAAGTATATAATATCAAAGTTATTCCCTGCATCCAGTTCTTTTGTGACTGCATCATAGTATCCAATCAAATTGGTCAGGCAAGACTTCCCCTTAACAAAACCATGCTGTGTCCTAGCTATAACTGAAGTCTTGTCTAGATGATCCTGCAGTGCTTCTTTCACCAGTGCCTCCATTAATTTTCCGGGAACAGAAGTTAAACTCACAGGTCTATAATTACTTGTGTCAGCCTTTGATCCCCCTTTGTGAATTGGGGTCACATTTGCACATCTCCAGTCAATGGGTACCTCCCCTGAGTCCAAGGAAGCTCTCATAATTATGGCTAAGGGTTTGCTTACCTCCTTTGCTGCCTCCTTTAATATAACTGGATAGATCCCATCCACCCCAGGTGCCTTTCTTGTGTTTATCTTCAACAATTTCTCCTCCACTTTGCTCTCAGTTATTACAAGATTCTCTAGCTTACTGCTAGAGTTGAATACACCTCTGGCATTCCCCTCGCTGAATAACTCCTCATGTGTGAATGTCGATGCAAAATATTCATTTAGTTTGTTAGCTACCCGAGCAGGGTCATCAACAGTTGACCCATCGATCTCAAGTGGACCAATCTGATTCATCCCCTTCCTTCTAGAGTTTACATAAGTAAAGAACTCTTTGCTGTTTTTCTTCGCATCCCTAGCCAAGGATCTCTCGTAATCTGCCTTCGCCTGCCTAACCTCCTTTGTAACTTGTATCTATCATAGGCGTCCGTGTCACGTGTTAATTTGTATGTATCCCATGCATTTTTCTTCTCTGCCATATGCCTCATTAGTTCATCTGACAACCATTTAGGCCTAAACCTTGAACAATATTTCTTAGTTGGTATGTAAAGCCTAGTAGCTTCCACGATAAATTCTTTGAATGCTTCCCATTTTGAATTTGCTGTTGGCAATATCATCAGTTGATCCCACTGTATAGAATTTAAATACTGTCTCAGTCCATTGTAGTCGCCTTTACGAAAGCAATACCCCTTCCCTTTACCCCTAATGGTAGTTACCTCTTTGAGTAACTCCCACTTCAGCACACTGTGATCACTGCCACCAAGTGGTTCATTTATCTGCAGATTCTTAATGCATGAAGAATCACTACTGATAATCAAATCAAGAGTATTACTCCCTCTAGTTGCCTCCCGAACATGCTGATGTAGAAAACAATCATCCAATAAATCCACAAAAGCCTTGCTACTGTGTGAGTGACCAGCCCCCAAATTCCAGTCAATATCTGGGAAATTAAAATCCCCCATTATAAGACTCTCTGATTTACTGGCCCACTCTATTTCTCCGAACAGTTTCTTATTATACTCATCAGAGTCATTAGGCCTATAGCACACTCCTACTCTCAATTTTGATCTCCCAATGCTTATGTCACACCAAACTGACTCGACACTGCACTGTCCAGCGATGTCGACTGGCTTCACTTCCTTGGATTTTATGTGTTTTTTAACTAATAGCATAACCCCTCCTCCCTTACTATCCTGTCTATCCTTTCTGTAGACATTGTACTCCCCAAATTCCAGTTCTGCATTTCTTACATCTGTGTGACACCACGTCTCTGAAATCCCCACAGTATCTGCCTTTGATGTTTTGAGCAATACCTCAAATTCATCAAATTTATTTACTAAACTCCTAGCATTGGTGTACACACAAGTATACATGCACCTGTTCTTTTTCTTAGCTACCCTAACACAACCCATCTGTTTACTTGTACCCCAATGATTCCCAGCAGTCTCTGAAATATCCTGCATCTTATTTTCCAGGCTGCGGCTCATTCCAATAGAAGCAGTGCAAGAATCACTTTCACCTCTGCCAGTGGCTACTGTTAATCTATTAGTCCTTGTATCCCCCCAATCTAGCAGTTTTCCGACCCACCTAACATTGCCTCGATAGCATCAGCAAACATTCTTGCACCCTTTCTATTTAAGTGTATCCCATCCCTGTAGAAGCAGTCTCTCCTGTTAACAAGTACAGACCAGGCTGAAAAAAATTCTACCCCTTGAGCCCTGCACAATCTTTCCAGGGCCGAATTGATTGACAGGGCTCTCATCATATACTCCCTCCTATCGTGTCTGGGCAGATTTGCAGACACTTTCAATTTCAACCCTAATTCACGGCTTTTTTTCATCAGTGACCTGTACTTTTCAAGTAATTCCGCCGGTCTCCTACTCTTAATGTCATTAGTGCCAACGTGTACAACTATATCACCTTTTGTGCCCTTAAAAGATGATATCCACTCTTCCACAATAGATTGATGTTTGCTCCAAGAAATAACCACCTACAGGTTGAAGGCAAACTTCTGGACTCAGCCTGGTCTGTGCTTGTTAACAGGAGAAACTGCTTCTACGGGGATGGGATAGACTTAAATAGAAAGGGTGTAAGAACATTTGCTGATGCTATCAAGGCAGTGTTAGATGGGTTGGAAAACTGCTAGATTCGGGGAGATACTCAGACTAATAGCCGCTGGCAGAGGTGAAAGTGATTCTTGTACTGCTTCTATTGAAATGCAATTGAGTAGCAGCAGCCTGGAAAGCAAGACAATGGCGATTTCAGAGACTGCTGGGAGTCATTGCGGTACAAGGAAACACATGGGTTGTGTTAGGGTAGTTAAGAATAGGTACAGGTGCATGTATACTTGTGTATACACCAATGCTAGGAGTTTGGTAAATAAATTTGATGAATCTGAAGTGTTGGTCTAAACATCAAAGGTAGATATTGTTGGGATATCAGAGACGTGGTGTCACACAGATATAAGGAATGTAGAACTGGAATTTGGGGAGTACAATGTGTACTGACAGGATAGTAAGGGAGGAGGCGGTTATACTATTAGTTAAGAAACACAAAATTCAAGGAAGTGCAGCCAGTCGACATCGCAATGTCGAGTCAGTTTGGTGTGACATAAGCATTGGGAGATCAAAATTGAGAGTAGGAGTGTGCTATAGGCCTAATGACTCTGATGAGTAAAATAAGAAAATGTACAGGGAAATAGAGTGGGCCAGTAAATCAGAGAGTCTTATAATGGGGGATTTTAATTTCCCAGATATTGACTGGAATTTGTGAGTTGGTCACTCACACACTAGCAAGGCTTTTGTGGATTTATTGGATGATTGTTTTCTAAATCAGCATGTTCGGGAAGCAACTAGAGGGAGCAATACTCTTGATTTGATTATCAGTAGTGATTCTTCACGCATTAAGAATCTGCAGATAAATGAACCACTAGGTGGCAGTGATAACAGTGTGCTGGAGTGGGATTTACTCAAGGAGGTAACCACCATCAGGGGTAAAGGGAAGGGTTATTGCTTTCGTAAAGGCGACTACGATGGTCTGAGACAGTATTTAAATTCTATACAGTGGGACCAACTGAGGATGTTACCAACAGCAAACTCAAAATGGGAAGCATTCAAAGAACTTATCTTGGAAGCCATACCAACTAAGAAATATTGTTCAAGGTTCAGGCCTAAATGGATGTCAGATGAACTAATGAGACATATGGCAGAGAAGAAAAATGCATGGAATACATATAAATTAATGGGTGACATGGAAGCTTATGATAGATATCAGCTGGTCTGTACCCAAGCCACAAAGTAGGTTAGGCAGGCAACGACAGATTATGAGAAATCATTGGCAAAGGAAAACAGCAAAGAGTTCTTTACATATGTAAACTCTAGAAGGAAGGGGATGAATCAGATTGGTACAATGGATATCGATGTATCAACGGTTGATGATCCTGTTCAGGTGGCTAACAAACTAAATGAGTATTTTGCATCTACATTCACACATGAGGAGTTATTCAGGGAGGGGAGGGGCATGCCAGAGGCAAACTAACTTCTGGCAGTCAGCTATATGATTTTGTAATAACTGAGAGGAAATTGGAGGAGAAATTGTTGAAGAAAAGCACCTGGGGTGGATGTGATCTATCCAGTTATATTAAAGGAGGCAGCAAAGGAAGTAAGCAAACCCTTAGCCAAAATCATGAGAGTTTCCATGGATTCAGGGGAGGTACCCATGGACTGGAGAAGTGCAAATATGATCCCAATTCACAAAGGAGGATCAAAGGGCAACACAAACAACTATAGACCCATTAGATTAACTTCTGTTACAGCGAAATTAATGGAGGCACTAGTTAAAGAAGCACTACAGAATCATCTAGACAAGACTTCAGTTATAGCTTGGACACAGCATGGTTTTGTTAAGGAAAGTCTTGCCCGACCAATTTGATTGGATACTATGATATGGACACAAAGCAACTGGATGCACAGAATAACTTTGATATCATATATTTGAATTTTAGAAAGGCTTCTGATACTGTTGCACATGGAAGACTTCTGCACAAATTGGAGCAGTGCGGCATTGGAGGCAAACTGCTGCTATGGATAAAGGGATGGTTCAGGGGGAGAAGACAGAGAATAGTAATCAATGGACACTGCTCATCATGGACTAATGCTATTAGTGAAGTCCCTCAGGGTTCAGTGTTGGATCCAATGTTGTTTTCTGTATTTATAAATGATAGTGATGATGGTATATCAGGCTTAATGTCCTAGTTTGCAGACGATACGAAGGTGGGCAGGGTTGTTAATGGCCTAATGACAGTATGTTGCTGCAACAGGATCTAGAAAAGTTCAGCAGATGGGCTGATAGGTGGCAAATGAAGTTTAACTTTGACAAATGTAAAGTACAGCTGAATCTCGATTTACCGTGATACTTCAATGATCCAATTTAAATAAATAAAAAAAAAGAAAAACACAACCAGAAATTATAAAATTAGTAATAACTAGAATAGGTATAAGCAATATTTTGCAAGTCGTAAATAAGCAACAAGAAGCAGCGTTATAAGTTGTCATTGGGATATTAATGTACCTATTATCCTGAAACCTCCGCTGTCTGCACACCGTCCCTAAAAAAAAAAAAAAAAACCCGTGTTTAGTTTGCTTTACTGCATTGTGCCGATTGTTGTGTTCCATCGCATTGCAAAAAGACAACAAAAACAAACGTTATATCAATTTTTTTTATAATAATTTTTTTTTTTTTTGTTTAGAAATCGCGAAAATGATGGGTAAACGCAAAAGAATTATACTTTCAATTACACAAAAACTTGAAATTATTCAAAAGTTTGAAAACAGTGTATCCGTTAAATCTTTAATGAGCCATTATAATGTTGGTGACCAAACTTTACACAGCATTGTAAAAAATAAAGGGACGCATTGAATTGGACATGCGAGTAGTGCGTGGCAAGTTTTTTTCATTTTTTATTTATCACCGCATTTTTTATGTAGGTTGCTGAACGTTTTTCGATACAGTAAATGCCCGATTTATGTAACTTGGGACTTATGCAAATTTTCTTTCAGTCTATTTTTTTTAAGGATTGTAAAATTTAAAGTGGTAAAAAAAATATAATAAGCAATTAATAACAACGATCACGGCACTCACAAATTGCACGTGAGATTCGGAGCAACAAGCTTAAAAATAGGAATGAGGAGAATATTGTAAAAATTTACTTATGTTTTTTATATAATTGAAGATTTCATAGGAATGGAAACATATTTCATCATAATAACGTAAAAACACACAGAAATCCAGCTATCAGTATTATTGCAAATGCAATACGATCGAGTTTACTACCCGTTTATAATTGCTTATAGTAACAGAAAAGCCCAATACACCGGGATCGGCAAATTGTTTTTATTGTTTGATGGCAGTGACCACCAGAAACGTGCTTTAGTAAAATGCGAACTCTTGTGGGATGATAATAGTGTGTTCTCGCCTTAACCCTGTGAATTTATTTACAGAAAATTTCATTTTGACCGTTATCATGGTGCCGACTAAGAGAATAAGTGACAGCGGTACTAGTAAATCTATCAAGAAAAGGAAAGCGATCGAGTTGGATCAGAAAATTAAAATAATAAGGACGTACGAAAATGGCCAAACATTAACAAGTATTGTGCAGAATTCAGATCTGTCAGTGGCAGCGGTGAACACAATAATAAAGGGCAAAGACAGAATAAGAGAAGCAGTGAGGGGATCGGCACCAATGAAGTCAACTATAATAACCAAGGCTACGAAATACATATCAGTTTTTACAGCACAATAACATGTGTTTTTCCTTCCTTTTGTTTTCTTATGTGCTATTCCAGCTACTTCAGCGCTGTGCCCAGATAAAGTTTTTAATTAAACTAATTAAAAATACAGTATATAACTATTTTTCTTCCTTCTTCCGAGGATATTATGTGGTTTTCGTAATTTTGGCATATCTCGGATATAGTAGCAATATTTTATTAGTCATTCCCGAGTTATGTAAGACGTCCTGAAACGTATCTCTTACGTATGTCGGGGACTTACGTAAGAGATACGTTCCAGGAGGTCTTACCAGGAAATCGATTATACAGGATTTTTACCATCTATCCCGGATTCTTCCTCTTGCTCAGAATAATCACCTGAGAGGGCATAAATTCAAATTACTGTACTACATATGGGAAGAAGTAACCCCAGAGTAACGTATCAACTGTGTGGTACTACACTGACAGTTGTAGAGAGTGAAAAGGACTGGGGGTAATTGTGCAGGAAGACATGAAGTTTTCTGAGCAGTGCAGACGGTCTGCAAGAGTAGCTCATGGTGTCTTGTCAATGATATACAGGAATTTTTCTAGCAGGGATAAAGTGGTGATTATTCCCTTGTATAAGGCAATGGTCAGGCCACACCTTGAGTACTGTATACAGGTCTGGAGGCCTCATTTTAAGAAGGATGTAGAGCTGTTGGAACGATCTGCTCCCACTGCTCACAAAATGTTCCATCATTTTGTGAGCAGATGGAGAGATCAATGGCTGAGAAAGTACGGTTAGGAATATGGAAATAAGTGTTGATTCCCATATTTAGTAACGAAAAGCTGTTATTGTCGAGAACACGTTCAACAATATGACCTCGTTCATTAGTTTCAGCACTTTAGTTCATTAGTTTCAGGGAAATAGTATCCCCCAGGGTACTATGTCCATTAAAGTCTCCAAGAAGTAAAAAAGGGACGACAATTGCATAATAAGATTGTTGATATCTGCCTGGGAAATGTGTGTGTCCCAGGAGGCAAATATATAGAACATATTACGAGAAAAGACCCTATTGCTAAGTGAATGGCTAATGCTTCTAATTTAGTGTTCAATGAACTCGTCAGAAAGGGGCCCATCCCCGTTTCTGTCTTTACGGATAGCAGTAAATTTTCGCAAGATGAGGTCATAATTTGCCTTTAGGTATGTTTCTTGCAGACAAAAGCAAACAGGTTCGTATTTGCACATTAGCATTTTGACATCCTACATATTTCGTTGGAATCCAAGACAATTTCACTGCAATAATTTAGCCATTATTACTTGGAATTAATGGAACCGTTGGCTGGCTTTCGAAGTGATGCGAGCTTTGGATTTTACTCTGCCTTTGGGAAATTGAGGGCGCCGAATATCCATTTCTCCCTCAGGATGAAGATCCAAAACAGATTCTTCAACACTTTTCCTCTTCTTCATTTTCCTCCATTACCTCCTGTACCTCACTTTAACAGGCAGGGTTTTAGTTGGAGGATATTTTTCTTTAGGTGCTACTTCCTTGGCTGGTATTGAGATGGGAGTAGTGACTGCTTTATCTTGTTGTGTTTGTGTCAACGAGTATCGGGCTTGGAGTGTAAAAGAATCACGTGGTGAGATTGAAATATCAGTTTGTGTTGAAATTGAAACCTTCCTCAAAACTGCCTGTGCATACGATTTTCCACAGTTTACTGATGTTACCCGTTTCTTTGTTCCGTATATGGGATGATCTGTTCCATAATGATTTTTTGAATTTGTTTATTTGTATATTCATGCTTTTGAATATGCAGGGTGTTCAATGTCACAATTCAAGCATGCTGGTTTCGAGGCAGAACATTCCTTTGTGTCATGTTCTTTGGCTACACAGCGGGCACAAGCAGGTGATCCACGACATGACATCTGAGAGTGGCCATATTTTTGGCCTCTGAAACATCGCAACGGGTTCGGAATATACAGCCTTACAGGACAGTTCAGATAACAAGCCTTGATGGAAGTGTATGGGAATGGAAGCCTAGGTGGTTTAGGAGTGTTAAATGTAAGGATAAGAACTCTAGTTTTCCCTCCTTACGCATAAATATCCTCTTAACAGCCATCACTTCTTGATCTCTCAGTTTGGTGCATATCTCCCCCAGGGGCTCACATCTGGTGAGTATGGGTTTGGTGCACCCAAGGTCCTGAGCTGGATATCATCATCCTTCTCTTTCTCGGTGATTCCTTCCTACCCCTCTCTCTCTGTCTCTTTCTCTCAGTGTAACTCGGGAATTTTTTTTTTTTTTTTTTGGCTGGTGCAACATAAGCCTCAGGCTTCCTTGCACCATATAGCTAATAATAATAATAATAATAATTATAATCTCCTCTTCAGATGTTTCAAGGAGATCCCACTTGGCAATTACACCACATGATGTATTCAATTGGAATGCCCCCAAGAGATGTTGCTTGGACAAGCAATTCTGAATGTCGCATTGAGGAAGTTTCTACTAAAAGGTCACCCGATGTAAGTCGTTTTACCGACTTCAGGGATCCTTCCAGCACTTCAAGTCCCTTCTCAATGAAGAAGGGTGACATTTTACCTATTTCCCTTTTACCAGTAGAATGTATGATAAGGAATCGAGGTACAGGAGGTGGTGCAGATTCTGTTCGGTGTTCCTTTTTTTGTTATGTTATCTTCATCAATTTCAGGTAGGGACTTCAGAGAGGCCCCAGAGGGGTTTGAAAGATTTAAGTTACTCACAGCAGTAAAGAGAAAATTTCCGATGCCCTAAATACCTCACCCACCACAGAGCCCAAGGAGGGGAAGCCCACTCGTGAACTAGCAGGTACTGCTTACACAAATTGGACGCCAAGAGGAGCACTATACCCATGTTACCAAAGCCTTGATCCCAACTCAGGACCACAGGGAGGGAGACTTATTGGAACGGAGTTGACCATAGCAGTAAGAACCACCTACCGATTGATTCCAGTCAGGCTGGTCCCAGACAACCCGTCTTTTTAAAGCAGGGACCAAAGCGGTATATTAGGGCTGGGCCTCTCACCCTACAGGATCCTCCTTTCCGAGTTTCCACGGGTTTCGGTGCACAGCTGAATACGTTGGATTCTGATGTTGTAACCCTGGAACCAAGGTATGGGCATCAGATCCCAGTGATGCTAATCTTGAAGACCAGCAGCATAACTGGGAAGTGCCCTCACCATGTACAGGTGCCCACGTTGATAGGTTTTGCTTTCGTAAAGGGGACTATACGGTTTTTAGAGTTTTTAAAATCTGTACGGTAGGATAAATTGATGATGTTACCAATGTTGAATTCTAATTGGGAAGCCTTCAGGGACTTAATCTTGGAGGCTACTATGCTTTTCATTCCAAATAAGAAATACTGTTCAGGATTAATGGATGTCAGATGAATTGAGGTTCGTTGCAGAGAAGAAAAATGTATGGGATGCATATAAATTATCAGGTAACACAGAAGCCTATGGCAGATATAAGCTTGTCTGTAATCAAGTCACAAAGGAGGATGGGCAGGCAAAGGCAGATAATGAGAAATATTTGGCAAAGAAAACATCAAAGAGTTCTTTATTTATGTCAACTCTAGAAGGAAAGGGATGAATCAGATTGGACCACTTAACATAGATGGGTTGACAATTGATGATCATGCTCAGGTAGCTGATAAACTGAATGAGTATTTTGCATCTACATTCACGCATGAGGAGTTATTCAATGAGGGGGATGCAGGAAGTTTATCAAATTCTAGCAGGGAGCTAAGTGATTTTGTAATAACTGAGAACGAAGTGGAAGAGAAATTGTTGAAGGTAAAAATAAGGAAGGCACCTGGGGTGCACGGGATCTATCCTGTTATATTAAAGGAGCAAAGGAAGTAAGCAAACCTTAGCCATAATTATGAGAGCTTCCTTGGACTCAAGGGAGGTCCCCATGGACTGGAGGTGTGCAAATGTATCACCAATTCACAAAAGGGGTTAGCATTAGCAGAGGCATATGATGCAAGAAAGCAAGCTTATGCAGCATCAGCCAAAAAAAAAAAAAAAACACACTTCCCCTCTGTTTGTACAAAATACCTGTCCGGCTGAGCCTTAAATTTAAATAGGCTAATAACTTCCACAACAAGGGATGGAAGTCTGTTCCACCAACCAACTACCTGCTGGCTAAAGGCAAATTTCTGCACATCTATCCTAAATCTGTCTTTCCTCAAAGTAGACCGGGGTTCGGGTCCGTCACCACCAAATACGGAGGATGCGGAAAGGTCAGGGGAATGACCACTGCATATTCCCGGAGCAATATGGCCTTAGTTGCTAATGCTCCTAAAAAAAAAAAAAAAAAACACCCAAATCTTTCCTCAATCTGAATTTCTGAGCAAGAGGAAGAATCCCATCGGCATTGAGCATGCTCAAACCATTCACACCTTTATACACCTCTATCAGATCACCTCGCCGGTGCCTAGTCTCCAGACACTAATTTGGAAAACTTAGGCCTTTCTTCGTATGAGCAACCCTTTATTCCATTCACTAATCTTGTTGCCCTTCTCTGAACTCGTTCCAGCAGCTCTACATCCTTCTTGAAATGAGGCCTCCAGACCAGTATACACAAGGTGTGGCCTGACCATTGCCTTATAGAAGGGAATAATCACCTCCTTATCCCTGCTACAAAAATTCCTGTATATCATTGACAAGACCATGAGCTACTCTTGGAGCCCGTCTGCACTGCTCAGAAAACTTCATATCTGCCTGCACAGTAACCCCCAGGTCCTTTTCATTCTCTACAACTGTCAGTGTAGTACTTTACATTTGTCAATGTTAAACTTCATTTGCCACCTCTCAGCCCATCTGCTCAACCTTTCCAGATCCTGTTGCAGCAGCATAGCATCAGTAGTGTCCTTAACAACCCTGCCAACCTTTGTATCGTCTGCAAACTTGGACATTAAGCTTGATATACCATCATCAATATCATTTATAAATACCGAAAACAATAATGGACCCAACACTGAACCTCGAGGGACTCCACTAATAACATTAGTCCATGATGAGCAGTGTCCATTGATTACCACTCTCTGTCTTCTCCCACTCAACCATCCCTTTATCCATAGCAGCAGTCTTCCATGTGCAACAGTATCAAAAGCGTTTCTAAGATCCAAATATATAATATCAAAGTTATTACCTGCATCCAGTTCTTTTGTAACTGCATCATAGTATCAAATCAAATTGGTGAGGCAAGACTTTCCGTTAACAAAACCATACTGTGTCCGAGCTATAACTGAAGCCTTGTCTAGATGATCCTGCAGTGCTTCGTTAACCAGGGCCTCCATTAATTTTCCTGGAACAGAAGTTAAACTCACAGGTCTATAATTACATGTGTCAGCCTTTGATCCTCCTTTGTGAATTGGGGTCACATTTGCACATCTCCAGTCCATCACATTTGCACATCTCCAGTCCAAGGATACCTCCCATGAGTCCAAGGAAGCTCTCATAATTATGGCTAAGGGGTTGCTTACTTCCTCTGCTGCCTCCTTTAATATAAATGGATAGATCCCGTCCAGCCCAGGTGCCTTTCTTGTGTTTATCTTCAACAATTTCTCCTCCACTTTACTCTCAGTTATACACCTCTGGCATTCCCCTCGCTGAATAACTCCTCATGTGTGAATGTCGATGGAAAATATTCATTTAGTTTGTTAGCTACCTGAGCAGGATCATCAACAGTTGAACCATCGATATCAAGTGGACCAATCTGATTCATCCCCTTCCTTCTAGAGTTTACATAAGTAAAGAACTCTTTGCTGTTTTTCTTTGCATCCTTTGCCAAAGATTTCTCGTAATCTGCCTTCGCCTGCCTAACCTCCTTTGTAACTTGGTTACAGACCGCTTATATCTATCATTGATTTCAGTGTCACATGTTAATTTTTATGTATCCCATGCACTTTTCTTCTCTGGTCTATGTCTCATTAGTACATCTGACATCCATTTAGGCCTAAACCTTGAACAATATTTCTTAGTTGGTATGTAAAGCCTAGTAGCTTCCAAGATAAATTCTTTGAATGCTTCCCATTTGGAATTTGCTGTTGGTAACATCATCATTTGGTCCCAATGTATAGAATTTAAATACTGTCTCAGACCATCGTAGTTAACTTTAACAAAGCAAAAACCCTTCCCTTTACCACCGATGGTAGTTACCTCTTTGAGTAAATCCCACTTCAGCCCACACTTGATCACTGCCACGTAGTGGTTCCTTTATCTGCTGATTCTTAATGCATGAAGAATCACTACTGATAATCAAATCAAGAGTATTTCTCCCTCTAGTTGCCTCCTGAACATGCTGATGTAGAAAACAATTATCCAGTAAATCCACAAAGGCCTAGTTAGTGTGTGAGTGACCAACCCACAAATTCCAGTCAACATCTGGGAAATTAAAATCCCCCATTATAAGACTCTCTGATTTACTGGTCCACTCTATTTCTCTGTACAGTTTCTTATTATACTCATCAGAGTCATTAGGCCTATAGCACACTCCTACTCTCAATTTTGATCTCCCAATGCTTATGTCACACCAAACTGACTCGACACTGCACTGTCCAGCGATGTCGACTGGCTTCAGTTCCTTGGATTTTATGTGTTTCATAACTAATAGCATAACCTCTCCTCCCTTCCTATCCTTTCTGTACACATTGTACTCCCCAAATTCCAGTTCTACATTCCTTATATCTGTGTGACACCACGTCTCTGATATCCCAACAATAACTGCCTTTGATGTTTTGAGCAATACCTCAAATTCATTAAATTTATTTACCAAACTCCTAGGATTGGTGTACATTCAAGAATACATGCACCTGTTCCTATTCTTAGCTACCGTAACACAACCCATGTGTTTACAAGTACCGCAATGACTCCCAGCACTCTCTGAAATATCCTGCATTCTGTGTTCCAGGCTTCTGGTCATTCCAATAGAAGCAGTGCAAGAATCACTTTCACCTCTGCCAGTGGCTACTATTAATCTATTAGTCCTTGTATCCCCCCCCCAAGCTAGCAGTTTTCCGATCCACCTAACACTGCCTTGATAGCATCAGCAAATATTCTTGCACCTGTTCTATTTAAGTGTATCCCATCCCTGTAGAAGCAATCTCTCTCTTGTTAACAAATACAGACCAGGCTGAAAAAAATTCTACCCCTTGAGCCTTGCACAAGGGTTGAAAAGGTGATACAAGTAACTATAGACCTGTTAGTTTAACTTGTGTTCTGGGAAAAATAATGGAGTCACCGGTTAAAGAAGCATTGCAGGATCATCTTGAAAATACTGCAGTAATAGTGAACACACAGCATGGGTTTGTTTAAGGGTGGTCTTGTCTGACCAATTTGATTGGATACTATGATATCAAAAAGGAACTCAATGTGAAAAGTAATTTTGATATTATATACTTGGAATTCAGGAAAGCTTTTGATACTGTTGCATATAGAAGAGTGCTGTACAAATTGGAGAGTTAACTTGGAATAATCAGGGAAGTACTTAATACAAACACAACACACATTCTGTTTTATTCACCACGTCTTTCTTTTGTTTCAGGAAAGTTCCAAATTTGTTTTTTTTGAAAGTTTATTTTGAAAAGAGTTTAAAAAAGATTTTGAAAAGATTCAAAAAATGGGTTCTAAGAAAAGTGCCAGTGTAAGTCAGCCCAAGAAAATCACTATTGAAACCAAGAAAGACATCACTGCCAAGCATGAAAAAGGAGCTAGGATAGTTGATCTGGCAATTACTAGGGTAGTTGATCTGTCAAATGGAGTCAACAAATCCACCATTCGAACGATCTTGAAGAACAATGAGACCATCAAGAATGTTGAGGTTGCAAAGGGAGTGACCAGATTAAGTAACCTAAGAAACCCCATTATTGAAGAAATGGAGAACTTGCTGCTACTGTGGATCCACCAAAGAAGTCATCTGTCTGAAAGCCAAGCACATCTATGCTGACCTGAAGGAAAAAACTCCAAATTCTCAAGCTCTGAATTTAAGGCAAGCAGGGGCTGGTTTGAGAAGTTTAAGGGGAGGACTGGCATTCACAGTGTCATAAGGCAGCAAGTGGTGATAAAGAATCCACTGATAAATTTGCCCAGAAATTTCAGAACCTCATGAAAGATGAAGGATATCTACCACAACAGGTCTTCAACTGTGATGAAACTGGGATTTTCTGGAAAAAAATGCCCAGTAAAACATACATCACAAAGGAAGAACAAGCTCTGCCAGGCCACAAGCCTATGAAGGACAGGCTGACCCTCCTCTTTGCTGCCAATGCTAGTGGAGATCTGAAGTTCAAGCCTCTCTTGGTGAATCATTCTGAAACACCAAGAGCATTTAAGAAGCACTCAATTGTCAAAGGTAAACTTAGATTCTACTGGAAATCTAACCCAAAAGCTTGGGTTACTAAGCTTCTTTTCAAGGACTGGGTGCTTGAAGTCTTTCAACCTACAGTGAAGAAATACCTGGAGGAAAAGAACTTGTCACTGAAGGCTGTCTTCACCATGGATAATGCACCTGGCCACCCACTTGATTTAGAAGATGCCCTGGAATTGGAGTTCAGCTTCCTGAAGATTGTTTTTTTACCTCCCAACACTGCACCTCTAATTCAGCGAATGGACCAGAATGTCATAGTAAACTTCAAGAAGCTCTACACCAAAGCACTTTTCACCAGGTGCTTTTAGGTTTGCCATGCTTCCAGCTTCATGACATAGAGGAAATTTTGGAAGGAAGAATTTAACATTGTGCATGCCATTAGACTCATAGAAAAGCTTGTAGTGAGGTGTCAGTCAGGAATCTGAACTCTGCCTGGAGAAACATGTGGCCAGCCTGTGTTCAAGGAGAAGAACCTGATAATGGAACCCAAGTCATGAAGGACATTGTGGCAGCGGCTAAGGCCCTGGACTTGGAAATGGAAGAAGAAGAAGTGGAGGAGTTAATAGAGGAGCATGATGTGTAGCTGACTACGGAAGAACTGAAGGAGCTGCATAAACATCAGGTTGGGGAAACGGAAAAAAATATTTCCTCAGAGGAGAAGAAAGAGGAAAACATCACCAAAGGTCCAATGCCTTCAGTTACTATCAAGGAGATTCTTCAGAACTGAAAGAAGCATCACAAAAGGGTGTTGGAGTGGCACTCCAACACAGCTGAAGTGAACAGAGTGGTGGACCTCTACAATGACATAGCACTTTTTTTTTTTTTTTTACCCCAAACACGAGAGGTATTAGAACCTATAGTACTTAGTACCATGCTTGGGTTGGAGGTTGAGAAGATGAAAGAAGATATTTGTTGACATTGGACTTGAACTTCTGTAGATTGTAATTTTCAGGAAATGCGTATGAAGGAAGGTTGTTCCAGAAAACGGCAGTTGAATGAATAAATGAGGAAGATGAAAAGTTGGTTCTGTGGGTTTGAAGTTGGACAGTAAATGGATGTTGGCTGGTAGCGGCACGTGTTCGGACTGTTTTGAAAGAGAGAGCGGGAATTATAGAAGCCAATTCAGAGGAACAGTGCCCATGGAAGTATCTGTAAAAGAGGCAAGCAGCAGAAACAGTGCGTCTATGAGAAAGCGAGTGGAGAGACTCCGTTAGAGATGAGTCATTAATTAACCTGACTGCCCTCTTCTGAATGGAATTAAGAAGCCTGAGAGAGGTTTTGGGGGCACCACCCCAAATGTGGGAACAATATTCCATGGCAGGGCGGATTTGCGATTTATACAGAGTGAGCAGCTGTTTGGAAGAAAAGTAACGCCGAGAGCGAAAGAGAAAACTAAGTTTTTTAGATGCAGAGGAAGCAATATTTGTAATGTGCTTGTGCCAAGAGAGATTAGAAGTCAGGGTAATCCCCAAAAGAGATATATCCTTTTGCCTAGAAATTGGAGTGTCACTAAAGATAAGCATAGGAGCAGAAGAATCCTTTTTGCGAGATATAAGACAAGACTGAGTTTTAGAAGGGTTGAAATCAACTAAGTTGTCTTTGCCCCACTGGAGAATTACCTGAAGATCGGCATTTAAGGAATTGGTAGCAGATTTTCGAGAAGTTGAAGCTGATTGAGCAGGACAAGATTTCTCAAAACAGAAAGTTGAATGCAATGTGCTATCATCGGCAAAACTATGGAAAGGATTTCCAGTCAATGGAAGAAGGTCATTGATATACAAGAGGAAAAGAGTGGGGGAAACAACTGAACCTTGGGGGACACCGGCATTAGTGGAGAAGTTCGAAGACAGAGAGCCATCAACCATCACCCCCAGTGAGCGATCAGAGAGAAAACTGGATAACCAATTACTAAAAACAGTTAGCAAACCATAAGATGGAAGCTTGTTTAGAAGACCTTTATGCCAAACACGATCAAAAGCCTTTGAGATGTCAAGAGCAACTACTTGTGTTTCACCGAACCTTTCCTTTGAAGTAGTCCATAAATGGGTAACATAAGCCAGGATATCACCAGTGGATCGACACTGACGGAATCCATACTGGTGATCGTTGATCAGACGGAAGGTTTCTAGGTAGTTTAAGAGTTGGCGGTTAATTGATTTCTCCATTACTTTAGAGAGAGTAGAAGTAATTGCAATGGGACGATAATTGGATGGGAGGGATTTGTCACCCTTTTTAGGAACTGGCTGGATATGAGCAAATTTCCAAGCAGAAGGAAAAACACCTTTGGAATAAGAAAGTGAAAAAAGGCGGCAAAGAATAGGAGTAAGTTCAGGAGCACAGATTTTGAGAACAAGTGGAGAAATACCATCAGGACCTGGATCTTTCTTAGCATCAAGATTCATCAAAATCCTTCTGATATCCTTTTGACGGAAAACCACAGGAGGCATTGAATGGACCGTGTTGGGAATGGTGGGAGGTGTTTTACCAAGTTCATTAATACATGAGCTGGAAGAAAAATGGGATGCTAGCAGGTCAGCTTTATCCTTGGCTGAAGTGACAACAGAACCATCTGGTTTGAACAGAGGTGGAAGCAGAGATGGGCAAAAGTTGCGGCCAATAGCTTTGGCAAGAGACCAGAATGCTCGGCTACCATTAGGGCAAGAAGCAAGTTTTCTACTCTTAGCCTGTTCAAACTCTAGTTTGGAGTGATTAATAACTGCTTTACAATTGTTGCGAGCTTTGGTGTAGGCAGAAAATGAAACTGAAGAATTAGAAACAAGCCAATTACAATATGCAACATTCTTCTCTTGAACAGCCTTAGCACATTTATTGGAAAACCAAGGTTTAGATAAAGGATGAGATTTTAAAGTGGAGTGTGGGATAAAGGATTCCATTCCTTCAAGAATAATTTCACTGACGATATCTGAGCAAACGTTGACATCAGAAGTTTTGAAACAGTAATCCGACCAAGGAGAAGAAGAAAAGAAGTCACGCAGGTCATCCCATTTTGCATTCTTGTAATGCCAAACAACACGAGGTTGGGAATAGCCATGAGATAAAGGTTCCATTGGAGAACAGACGATCACCAAGAAGTGATCTGAAGTGCCTAAAGGACCTCTCACTTCGACCGTGTACTTAGAAGGGTTGTTTGCGAGAAAAAGATCAAGCGTATTGGCTGTATGATTCGGATTGTCCAGTATTCTTGTAGGTAAATGAACAATCTGTGCTAGGTCATTAGTAATTGCAAAAGCCTCAGCATCTCGACCTGCTGGGTCGGTGTGACTAGAAAACGGAAGCCAGCTGGAGTTGTGAACATTAAAATCACCAAGAAAAATTACCTCACTGTTAGGAAAGTTGGACTGGAGAAAGTCAAGTTGCAACGAGAGGAAGTCAAAGAGCTCCAAGTGATTAGTGGAGTTGGGAGAACGGTAGAGACAACAGATGAATTTGACACAATGAGGTAGAGAGATTTTAAGCCAGTGAAGATCGAAAAGAGGAGATTCCAAATTGCCAAGTCTGTGACAGGGAATATCAGAACGGACATATGCACAAGTACCACCTTTGAGGCGAAAGGAATCATACAGCGAATAATTTGGGCATCTGAGATGAGCAGTAGTTGAATCAGCCGATAACTGAGATTCTGTCAGAAAAAGTACATGTGGTTTGTCAGACTGCAAGTGGAAATGGACATCGTTGAGATTAGAATTGAGACCACGTATATTTGTGAAATGAATTAGGAAGTCCTTGGGAGGTTTAGATCTTTTCGCAGATAAGCTTGTTCTATTATTTTGACAATTCATGGAGTATTCAATAGTAAGAAAAAGTGGGTGGGACATGCTGTATGAAGTAATGAAATTTTTGGATATGGCGTACATGTGGTAAGAATATACCCAGATCCTTGACATAACGTGGCCTCGACAATGCTCCCCGCACACACACTACTCGGACTCCCTCCAGTCACTATCTGGCAGAGTAGAGGTAGCAAGATTATACACTAGCTGATCCGGAAGCCTCCTAGAGAGTTATCAATAGGTTCGGTCCGGTGTACTAACTAGCAACCGGCCTGCGAACACCGTTTTAGAGCTGTACCCTCGAAATGTAAGGAATATTGGATCTCGCCACGACGTTCATCATAACCTCAAAAGTCATCAATCATACTGCATGATGGAAGAGATAGAGAAGGGTTGACCGGAACTTAGCTCTAGAGACTAAACTTGGGTTCCACCACTTCAAGCCTCCAATAAGCAAAGTGGTGGTATTTCACCGGTTGATGAGAGTCATCTACCACCTAGTACTGCCTGGTAACATAGAGGGGCGGCGTTCCTCCATGTGGTGTGGGCGCCACACCTCGACCCCTGCTTACGTTGGTTCACACCTGGGTGGTCACCCACCATGTGCTTGTGCATGGAGGTTATAACCAGGATTACTAACAGTCCCACCATCGTGAAGGTGCAAGCAGAGGATTTGGCTGTCACAGACCGTCCGGACTTCACCGAAATTGGGTCCACTTGACTTGAGTGTCACTTAACTACTTCAGGAGCCTCCTTAAAAAGAGAGAAAAGCAATCAACACTAGATAATTTTCCTTGGTGATTTTAATGTTCACAACTCCAGCTGGCTTCCGTTTTTTAGTCACACCGACCCATCAGGTCGAGATGCTGAGGCTTTTGCAATTACTAATGACCTAGCACAGATTGTTCATTTACCTACAAGAATACCGGACAATCCTAATCATACAGCCAATACGCTTGATATTTTTCTCACAAACAACCCTTCTAAGTACAAGGTCGAAGTGAGAGGTCCTTTAGGCACTTCAGATCACAACTTGGTGATCGTCTCTTCTCCAATGAAACCTTTATCTCATGGCTATTCCCAACCTCGTGTTGTTTGGCATTACAAGAATGCAAAATGGGATGACCTGCGAGACTTCTTTTCTTCTTTTCCTTGGTCTGATTACTGTTTCAAAACTTCTGATGTCAACGTTTGCTCAGATCGTGTCAGTGAAATTATTCTTGCAGGAATGGAATCCTTTATCCCACACTCCACTTTAAAATCTCGTCCTTTATCTAAACCTTGGTTTTCCAATAAATGTGCTAAGGCTGTTCAAGAGAAGAATGTTGCATATTGTAATTGGCTTGTTTCTAATTCTTCAGTTTCATTTTCTGCCTACACCAAAGCTCGCAACAATTGTAAAGCAGTTATTAATCAGTCCAAACTAGAGTTTGAACAGGCTAAGAGTAGAAAAATTGCTTCTTGCCCTAATGGTAGCCGAGCATTCTGGTCTCTTGCCAAAGCTATTGGCCGCAACTTTTGCCCATCTCTGCTCCCACCTCTGTCCAAACCAGATGGTTCTGTTGTCACTGCAGCCAAGGATAAAGCTAACCTGCTAGCATCCCATTTTTCTTCCAGCTCATGTATTAATGATCTTGGTAAAACACCTCCCACCATTCCTAACACGCTCCATTCAATGCCTCCTGTGGTCTTCCGTCAAAAGGATATCAGAAGGATTCTGATGAATCTTGATGCTAAGAAAGCTCCAGGTCCTGATGGTATTTCTCCACTTGTTCTCAAAACCTGTGCTCCTGAACTTACTCCTATTCTTTGCCGCCTTTTTTCACTTTCTTATTCCAAAGGTGTTTTTCCTTCTGCTTGGAAATTTGCTCATATCCAGCCAGTTCCTAAAAAGGGTGACAAATCCCTCCCATCCAATTATCGTCCCATTGCAATTACTTCTACTCTTTCTAAAGTAATGGAGAAATCAATTAATTGCCAACCCTTAAACTACCTAGAAACCTTCCGTCTGATTAACGATCGCCAGTATGGATTCCATCAGTGTCGATCCACTGGTGATATTCTGGCTTATGTTACCCATTTATGGACTAATTCAATGGAAAGGTTCGGTGAAACACAAGTAGTTGCTCTTGACATCTCAAAGGCTTTTGATCGTGTTTGGCATAAAGGTCTTCTAAACAAGCTTCCATCTTATGGTTTGCCAACTGTTTTTAGTAATTGGTTATCCAGTTTTCTCTCTGATCGCTCACTGAGGGTGATGGTAGATGGCTCTCTGTCTTCTAACTTCTCCACTAATGCCGGTGTCCCCCAAGGTTCAGTTCTTTCCCCCCACTCTTTTCCTCTTGTATATCAATGACCTTCTTCCATTGACTGGAAATCCTATCCATAGTTTTGCCGATGATAGCACATTGCATTCAACTTTCCATTTTGAGAAACCTTGTCCTGCTCAATCAGCTTCAACTTTTCGAAAATCTGCTGCTAATTCCTTAAATGCCGATCTTCAGGTAATTCTCCAGTGGGGCAAAGACAACTTAGTTGATTTCAACCCTTCTAAAACTCAGTCTTGTCTTATATCTCGCAAAAAGGATTCTTCTGCTCCTATGCTTATCTTTAGTGACACTCCGATTTCTAGGCAAAATGATATCTCTCTTTTGGGGATTACCCTGACTTCTAATCTCTCTTGGCACAAGCACATCACAAATATTGCTTCCTCTGCATCTAAAAAACTTGGTTTTCTCTTTCGCTCTCGGCGTTACTTTCCTTCCAAACAGCTGCTCACTCTGTATAAATCGCAAATCTGCCCTGCCATGGAATATTGTTCCCACATCTGGGGTGGTGCCCCCAAAACCTCTCTCAGGCTTCTTGATTCCATTCAGAAGAGGGCAGTTAGGTTAATTAATGATTCATCTCTAACAGAGTCTCTCCACTCGCTTTCTCATAGACGCACTGTTTCTGCTGCATGCGCCTCTTCTACAGATACTTCCATGGGCACTGTTCTTCTGAATTGGCTTTTATAATTCCCGCTCTCTCTTTCAAAACAGTCTGAACACGTGCCGCCACCAGCCAACATCAATTTACTGTCCAACTTCAAACCCACAAAACCAACTTTTCATCTTCCTCATTTATTCATTCAACTGCCGTTTTCTGGCACAACCTTGCTTCATACGTATTTCCTGAAAATTACAATCTACAGATGTTCAAGTCCAATGTCAACAAATATCTTCTTTCATCTTCTCTACCTCCAATCCAAGCACTGTACTAAGTACTATAGGTTCTAATACCCTTCGTGTTTGGGGTTCGCATAAAAAAAAAAAAAAAAAAAAGATAGATTCTTCAATGCTAAAAAGCAGAAACAGGCAGAACTTGAAGAACCTGAAGCTTCTGAACATGAACCTGTAACCATGAAGAAGAATAAATAGTGTATGTAAATGGTGGCCTTTTTTTTTTGTGGAGGGTCCGGTACCAATTAATTTATTTCCCATAGGATACAATGGGAAATCACATTTTGTACCACAAACTTTTCATACCATGAACCAGTTCGTGGAAGGAATTAAGTTCGTGGTACAAGGCCCCGCTGTATTACTAATTGCGATTTTACTTTTATTACAATATTCACATGTAAAAATTACAGAATGCATCATATATATATATTGAAGTAATTGACGAACTTGCAGCCTGACTGCGAGAAATAATTTGTTAAGATTTCCCATGCTCTTTTCTCACAGTGCGGTAATGAAATGAACATCAGCTAGAACTTAATTTCATTAATTAGAGCAGCGTTTCTCAAACCGTGTTTAGAACACTAGTGTTCCGTGATATGTGAACAAGTGTTCTGTGATATGTGAACAAGTGTTCCGCGAAAAATCGTAATTAATAATTGAAAAAAAATAATAAAATAAATAAATTTTGCATATTTGTAGCGGACACCACTTTTGTATTATAATTTTTAACATATTATTTTTTTTTTTCGTTTATCAACATAGTGGTATAGACTAATAATCAAAGAGGCCGCAGAATACTTTATTTTGGCGGATTTTGCATAGAGAAGTATGCATAGAGGTAATGACATCGACAAAAAAAGTAGAAATGTAGTGATCTAATATGCTATTTGCATGCAATTTAGCCTGGAGTACATGGGTTGCAGGAGAGGAGGAAGGAAATTGATATCATAACTAAACTCACTCCTTGTAAAAATTTTTTGGATAATTATCAGTATTTTGAAATATTATTACTAAAATACGTGACCATGAATTTGTGGTTGAAAAAAGGAACTTTAAAACGAGAAGCAAGTACTTCTAGTATTGCAACTGTGGTCGATGAAAAGGAATACAATATTGTCACCCTTCAAATTGAGGATGAACAATTGCAGCCTTTTTGTTCCCCAAAAAATCTGAAGTAAAAAAAAAAACAGGAACTAAATAATAAAAGATCAAAACGAAAGTATGATGACAGTTATTTGAATTTCAGCTTTACATGTGTTGGAAATAAAGATGCTCCTGACACACAGTGCGTTGTATGTAATAAAATATTACAAGCAGTTCTTTGGCTTCTGCTAAACTTGTGTTTCGTAAGTGTTCCGTCAATATATTGTGATATGAAAAGTCTTCCGTGACTAAGAACGTTTGGGAAACGCTGAGTTAGAGTGTGTTTATTGGTAGGGCTCCAAGAAAGCAGATAACTTTGAAATTTGCAGGATGTATATAATGGTTTGGTATTCCTAAGAGAATTCTGTTCACTATTCTGAAAGGCTGAAAAAATATTGAAAGTTTAGAGAAATCTGTTGTACTGGGTAGGATTTGAGCACAAAAGGTGAAGTATCTGGATCCTGAAAAGGTATTTTTCGTGTGGCTAATGGTGATGCGTGCAAAAAGCATTCCCGAAGATGGCAATCTTTTGAAAGCTAAGGCTGAATTGTTTGTGCATCGAATGGATATTGAAGAATTTAAAAGTTCATATGGATGGCTCTAGAAATTTAAAATTTGTCATATCCTTCCTTTCAAAACTGTATTGCTAACATACAACCACAATATCATCTTCAATGTTGATGAAACTGGACTTTTTTTAAATACTACTGGATAGTTGGATCCAGTAGTATTCTTGTTTAGTAACAAGAATAGAATACTATTCTTGTTACTAAACAAGAATAGTATTCTATTCTTGTTTTCTGTATTTATCAATGATATTGATGAAGGTATATCAGGCTTAATGTCCAAGTTTGCAGACGATATGAAGATTGGTAGGGTTGTTAATGACAGTACGCTACTACAACAGATCTAGAAAAGTTTAGCAGATGGGCTGAGAGGTGGCAACTGAAGTTTAACATTGGCAAATGCCAAGTACTGTATATGGGTAGCAATAACCCCAGAAAAACGTATCAACTGTGTGGCACTACATTCACGTTAGTGGAGAATGAAAAAGACCAGCAAGAGTAGCTCATAGGGTCAATGACATACAGTGAGTTTGCTAGCAGTAACAGGGATAAGGAGGTGATTGTCCCCTTGTATAAGGCAAGGTCAGCCCACATCTTGAGTGCTGCATACAGGTCTGGAGGCCTCATTTTAGGAAAGATGTAGAGATGCTGGAACGAGTACAGAGAAGGGCAACGAGATTGGTGAATTGAACAAAGGGTTGCTCTTAGCAAGAAAGGCTTAAGTTCTGCTAAACTTGTGTTTCGTAAGTGTTCCGTCAATATATTGTGATATGAAAAGTCTTCCGTGACTAAGAACGTTTGGGAACGAGGTGTGAGGTGTATAAGGTCTTGAATGGTTTGAGCAAGCTCAATGCTGAAGGGATTCTTCCTCTTGCTCAGATTATGCACCTGAGGGAACATAGATTCAAACTGTGGAAAGACAGTTGTAGAATAGATGTGTGGAAATTGGCCTTTAGCCAGTGGGTAGTTGATTGCTGGAACAAACTTCCATATATCAATGTGGAAGTTTGTTCCAGATTAAATAAATTCAAGGCAGAACTAGACAAATATTTGTGAATCAAATGGATGGGTGAAATGGGAGGGTTCGTTTTGGTTGATGCTGTATAAGCTTGCTTTCTTGCATCATGTGTCTCTACTAATGCTTTCATGTTAACAAAACACTTACATTTAAAGGAAAGAAATAGTGGCAGAAAAAAGGCCAAACAATGGATTACCATTCTTCTAGCAGCAAACATGTCTGGCACAGAGAAGCGTCCTTCTTTTTTAATCATTGGGAATGTCCAGAAGGCTCGATGCTTTAAAGGTTTGAAACATTACATTATTGAGCAAACCAAAAGTATGGATCACAAAACAAAACTATGAAGAATGGTCCTAGGATGAGTGAGGAGAACAGAAAAATTTTCTGATCTTCTCACTCACTGTCGAGTACCTACCACCAAATATATGACATCAGTTCTTCAGCCACTCAATCAAGGTGTAATCCAATGTTTTAAGAAAAACTACTGAAGAATGCTATTAATCAAAATTGTGCTGTCTTTAAAGCAAAATTCGATGTGAAATTGGCATCCTGCAAGCAATGTATTTAAGTGTTTCAGCATGGAATGAAAAAGTTGATGAAAAAGTGATCACCAATTGCTTCAAACATGCTGCATTTACCACCTTTAATAATGATGCAATGTGTGCAGTTTCGCATGCTTCTTCCTCTATTAATTGCGAAGAATAGTCTGATAATAGGGAAGAAATATTTGAGCACGTGCATTGGGAGAACTTAAGCTTCAGAGATTATGCAGAAGTAGATGTGGACACTGAATGTTTCAGGATATGAAGGGGAGGAACCTACTGCGGTTAAACCAGAACTTTCAGTGAAAGATGCTCATCGAGGATTAGTACTTGTACGTCAATTTTTTCAAGCGCGGCCTAATTGCGAAAGTGAAATAACTGTTATTGCACAACTTCATAATTCTCTTTTAAAAGATGCTCTACCATTGAAAGAGTGTGCTTTTAAAAATTATTTTAAAGTATGAAACAATTTTCTTGTTAGGTATGTATTCGATGTAGAGAAATTTACAATTTAATTGTAACCTTACTGCACTCTACAATCAATGCAAAATTTACAACAATAATTTTCTTGTTTAATACTGTAGTAAATATTATAAATAAGATTATACTATATTAATAGAATTACATTAAATGTTTAAGCTTTTAACTGTTTTGTTGCAGATTTTATGAACACTCAATATAACATCCTTCTAATATAATGACAGTTTTTCTCATTCCCCTGGGGGGTGGTCATTATATAGAGCTTCAACTGTATGTGTTTTACAGTTGTAAGCTTGGTGTTTTTACGTGTTTGTTTATATTTTAATAAACAACTGAATATTACAGTTATTTTTCACTTGTGTTCTTTCAGTACAGTACTTCGAAAAATTTAAATGTTTCAACAGAAATGCAAATTTTTCAACAACATTAAGTTAATAGGAACTAACCTGTGGAGAATGCATTCTAGAGCTTTCGGTAGAAGCAGATTCACCTTTAGGAACATTTTTGTACTGGTCAATACAATAATCGTTAAAATCATCCAATGTATCAATCCCTAAAATAAAAAGAATTTAATTTCTAATTTTTTTTTCCAATATTCATAAACATATTAGTTATAAAAGAAAAACAAGAAATTATTTATAACTTCCAAAGTTTTGAAAACTTTGGTCACCAGGGGTGGACGGGACCTATCCAGTTATATTAAAGGAAGCAGCAAAGGAAGTAAGCAAACCCTTAGCCATAATTATGAGAGCTTCCTTGAACTGATATGAGGTCCCCATGGACTGGAGGTGTACAAATGTATCACCAATTCACAAATGGGTTCAAAAGGTGACACAAGTAACTACAGACCTGTTAGTTTAACTTGTGTTCTGGGGAAAATAATGAAGTCACTGGTTAAAGAAGCATTGCAGGTTCTTCTAGAAAATACTGCAGTAATAGTTAACACACAGCAAGGCCACCTCTGTAGCCAGGTGGGCAAGAGCAGCCCACACTTCTTGATTAGACCGGGGTTCAAGCCCGTGACCACCAAATACGGAGGATGCAGAAAGGTCAGGGAATGACCACCGCATATCCCCGGAGCAATATGGCCTTAGTTGCTAATGCTCCTTAAAACCAAATAACAACAACAACACACAGCATGGGTTTGTTTAAGGTAGGTCTTGTTTGACCAATTTGATCGGATACTATGATGTGGTCACAAAGGAACTGAATGTCAAAAATAATTTTAATATCACATACATGGATTTCAGGAAAGCTTTTGATACTGTTGCACATGGAAGACTGCTGTACAAATTGGAGAGGGATGGCATTAAGGGTAAGTTGCTACAATGGATAAATGGATGGTTGAGTGGGAGACGACAGAGAGTGGTAATCAATGGACACTGCTCTTCATGGACAAAAGTTATTAACGAAGTCCCCCAGGGTTTGGTGCTGGGCCCACTGTTGTTTTCTTTATTCATCAATAATATTGATGAACGTATATCAGGATTAATGTCCAAGATTGCAGATGATACAAAGGCTGGCAGGGTTGTTAATGACAGTAAAGACAGTATGCTTCTCCAACTGGATCTAGATAAGTTGGGCAAATGGGCTGAGAAGTGGTAACTGAAGTTTAACATTGACAAATGCAAAGTACTGCACATGAATAGCAATAACCCAAGAGAGACGTACCAACTGTGTGGTACTACACTCAGCGAAGTGGAAAGTGAAAAAAGACCTCGGGATAATTGTGCAGTCAAAGACAGAGAGTGGTAATCAATGGACACTGCTCATCGTGGACTAATGTTATTAGTGGAGTCCCTCAGGGTTCAGTATTGGGTCCATTATTGTTTTCTGTATTTATAAAAGATATTGATGATGGTATATCAAGCTTAATGTCCAAGTTTGCAGATGATACGAAGGTTGGCAGGGTTGTCAAGGACACTACTGACACTATGCTGCTGCAACAGGATCTGGAAAGGTTGAGCAGATGGGCTGAGAGGTGGCAAATGAAGTTTAACATTGACAAATGTAAAGTACTACATATGGGAAACAGCAACCCCAGAGTAACGTATCAACTCTGTGGTACTACACTGACAGTGGTAGAGAATGAAAGGGACCTGGGGGTGGTTGTGCAGGCAGATATGAAGTTCTATGAGGAGTGCAGACGGGCTGCAAGAGTAGCTCATGGTGTATCGTCAATAATATATAGGAATTTTTCTAACAGGGATAAGGAGGTGATTATTCCCTTGTATAAGGCAATGGTCAGGCCACACCTAGAGTACTGTATACAGGCCTGGAGGCCTCATTTCAAGAAGGATGTAGAGCTGCTAGAACGAGTACAGAGAAGGGCAACAAGATTAGTGAATAGAACAAAGGGGTGCTCTTACGAAGAAAGGCTTAAGGTTTGCAAATTACAGTGTCTGGAGACTAAGCACCAGTGAGGTGATCTGATAGAGGTGTATAAAGCCTTGAATGGTTTGAGCATGCTCAATGCTGATGGGATTCTTCCTCTTGCTAAGAATAATCACCTGAGAGGGCATAAATTCAAATTGAGGAAAGACAGATGTAGGATAGACGTGCGGAAATTTGCCTTTAGCCAGCGGGTGGTTGGTTGGTGGAACAGACTTCCATCCCTTGTCGTGGAAGTTGATAGTCTAAATAAGTTTAAGGCTCAGCTGGACAGGTATTTCGAACGAACAGAGGGGTGAAGTGGAAGTGTTTATTTTTTATTTATTATTTTTTTTTTTATTTTATTTATTTATTTTTTGGCTGATGCTGCATAAGCTTGCTTTCTTGCATCAAATGCCTCTGCTAATGCTAATGCTAATATGAAGCTCGCTGAGCAGTGCAGATGGGCTGTCAGGGCAGGTCATGGGGTCTTGTCAATGATATATAGGAATTTTGGTAGCAGGGACAGGGAGGTGATTATCCCATTGTACAAGGTAATAATCAGGCCACAAACTGGAGTACTGTGTACAGGTCTGGAGGCCTCATTTTAGGAAGGATGTGGAGTTGCTAGAACGAGTACAAAGATCTTGTTTTTTTTTAGGAGTATTAGCAACTAAGGCCATATTGCTCCGGGAATATGCGGTGGTCATTTCCTGACCTTTCCGCATCCTCCGTATTTGGTGGTCACGAGCTCGAACCCCGGTCTAATCAAAAAGCGTATGCTACGCACTGCTGCTCCTGCCCACCTGACTACGGCAGTGCCAAGTACAAAGCAGGGCAACAAGATTGGTGAGGGCAACAAAGGGGTGCGTTTACCAAGAAAGGCTTAAGTTCTGCAAATTGCAGCACCTGGACAGTCCAGGCACCTGTGAGGTGATCTGATTGAGGTGTATACGGCCTTGAATGGGTTGAGCAAGCTGAATGCTAATGAGATTCTTCCTCTTGCTCAGATTAAGAATCTGAGTGGGCATAAATTCAAACTGGGGAAAAACAGTTGCAGAAATCTTCCTTTAGCCAGTGGATGGTTGATTGGCAGAAGAAACTTCCATCATTTCTTGTGAAAGTTGAGGACAGGCATTTGGAATAAATGGAGGGGTAAAACGGAAGGGTTTTTTTTTTTTCGGTGATGCTGCATAAGCTTGCTGTCTTGCATCATATGCCTCTACTAATGCTAATGCTAAAAAATGTTTGCAATCAATTAGAGAACGACATCACAACAACATTAACGGATCATTCTGTCATATCATTAGAAAGGTAAGAATGACACGGAAAACATACTATCTTGAAAACCTACAGCAAATGCATATAATCATACACTATTCATTCAGGGCAACCCCCACCACACATAAATTCAACAACAGCAGTAATCTAAAATGTTGAACCCTTACAGTGCAAGTTCTTGTGAGGATAATCTAGAACAGTGTTCTACTAGATTACCCTCACAACAGTTCGGATTGTACAACTGCGATAGCTATAACAATATATATATACAAGTTTATATTAATATATTGAATGAAATGTGCATAAATGGATGTGAAAGTTAAACAAAGTGCCAGTAACAGTAATTAAAACGATGAGGATAGGATAAAAAGTGTAGTTGATATGTGAAAGAATGTTAATATCCTAAAAGTTATGATGAATTAAGAAAATTATGGGCTAAATTACTAAGCCAATAGAAGGTCGGAGAACTGTAAAGAAAAAATTAGTACGGCAAAATACCAATAAAACCAAAATAAAGGCAAAAATAAAAATTGGCGAAACTGTCATCAGATATAGATGGAACATATTTAGGTAATGGTCGAATATAGGTAAGGCAAAAGTGTCTTATCAGACGTCAGCTGCAACAAATATTGATACATGATCAGGTATTTCATCAGGGGACTACACCTGACCAGAAACTACCTTCCTACCCATGCCCATATCAACTGCATTGATACCATTGATAGCATTAGTTGAGGCATATGATGCAAGAAAGCAAGTTTATACGGCATAAGCCAAAAAAAAAAAAAAAAAAAAAAAAAAATCCCCTTCCCATTTCACCAATCCGGTCACTCCAAATGTTTGTCTAGTTCAGCCTTAAATTTATTTAAGCTATCAACTTCCACAACAACAGATGGAAGGAAGTCTGTACCAACAATCAACTACATACTGGCTAAAGGCATACTTTCGCACATCTGTTCTACAACTGTCTTTCCTCAATTTGAATCTATGCCCTCAGAGGTTCTTAATGTGAGTAAGTGGATATATCCCATTACATTGAGTCTGCTCAAACCATTCAAGTCCTTATCAGCTCACATCTCAGGTGCCAAGTTTCCGGATGCTGCAACTTGCAGAACTTAAGCCTTTCTTTGTAAGCACACCAGTTTGTTCCTCTCACCAGTCTTGTGGTCCTTCTCTAAACTTGTTCTAGCAACTCAACATCCTTCCAAAAATGAGGCCTCCAGACCTCATTTTCTGGCCATACCTTGAATACTGTATACAGTATTCAAGGTATGGCCAGACCACTGCCTTATACAAAAGGAGAATCACCTCCTTGTCTCTGCTGGCAAAATTCCTATATATCATTGACAAAACTCCATGGGCTGCTCTGGCAGCCTGTCTCCCCTGTCAGAAAACTTCGTATGTGGCAGCACAATTACCCCCAGGTCTTTTTCATTCTCCACCTCCATGAGTGTAGTATCACACAGTTAGCATTAGCATTAGTAGAGGCATATGATGCAAGAAAGCAAGCTTATTCAGCATCAGCCAAAAAAAAAAAAAAAAAAAAAACACACCACTCCCATTTCACCCCTCCGTTCGCTCGAAATACCTGTCCAGTTGAGCCTTAAATTTGTTTAGGCTATCAACTTCAACAACAAGTGATGGAAGTCGGTTCCACCAACCAACCACCCGCTGGCCAAAGGCAAATTTCTGCACATCTATCCGACATCCGTCATTCCTCACTTTGAATTTATGCCCTCTGAGCTGATTATTCTGAGCAAGATGAAGAATCCCATTGGCATTGAGCATGCTCAAACCATTCAAAGCCTTATACACCTCTATCAGATCACCTCGCCGGTGCCTAGTCTCCAGACTCTGTAATTTGCAAAACTTAAGCCTTTCTTCGTAAGAGCACCCCTTTGTTCCATTCACTAATCTTGTTGCCCTTCTCTGTACCCGTTCCAGCAGCTCTACATCCTTCTTGAAATGAGGCCTCCAGACCAATGGTACATTTCCCTTGAGTTACTGCTACCCATATGGTGTAATTTGTATTTGTCAATTTTAAACTACAGCTGCCACTTCTCAGCCCATCTGGCTAACTTTTCTAGATCCTGTTGAAGTAGCATACTTTCTTTACTTTCATTAACAACTCTGGCAACCTTTGTATCATCTGCAAACTTGGACATTAAGCCTGATATACCTTCACAGATATTATTGATAAATACACAAAACAGTAATGGGCCGAGCACCGAACCCTGGGGGACTCTGTTAATAACATTAGTCCACATAAAGCAGGCAGTGTCCATTTATTACCACTCTCTGCCATCTCTCACTCAACCGTCTGTTTATCCATTGCAGTAACTTGCCCTTAATGCATACCACTCTAATTTGTACAGCAGTCTTCCATATGCATCAGTATCAAAAGCTTTGCTGAAATCAAAATATATGATATCAAAATTATTTTTGACATTCAATTCCTTTGTGACCACATCATAATATCCATACAAATTGGTCAGACAAGACCTCCCATTAACACACCCATGCTGATTGTTTGTTATTTGGTTTGTAGGAGCATTAGCAACTAAGGCCGCATTGCCCGGGGATATGCGGTGGTCATTCCCTGACTTTTCCGCATCCTCCGTATTTGGTGGGCACGGGCTCAAACCCCGGTCTAATCAAGAAGCATTTGCTATGCACTGCTGCTCCTGCCTACCTGGCTATGGAGGCGCCACTCATGCTGTGTCTTAACTATTACTGCTGTCTTGTCTAGGTGATCCTGTATCACCTCTTTAATCAGTGACTCCATTATTTTCCCCGGAACAGAAGTTAAACGAACAGGTCTATAATTATTTCTGTCACCCTTTGAACTCCCTTTGTGAATTGGTGATACATTTGCACACCTCCAGTCCATTGGGACCTCCCCTGACTCTAAGGATGCTGGGATGCTGTTATAATTATGGCTAATGGTTTGCTTACTTCCCTTGCTGCCTTTTTCATTATAACTGGATAGATTCCATTTGCCCCAGATGGAATCTATCCAGATAGATTCCATCTGCCACACATTACATCAGACTATTCTATCTTATTTTTTCCATCACTTTGCCTTTTTAGCCTCAGCTTATATCTTTCCCTCTGTAAGCCCCCCCCCCTCATCTTATGTATATAATTTGAGTATATATTTGTTAAGTTTGTTATCTGTTATTTTGCCTGTACGCTCCTAAATTTTGATAAACTACTACTTTTTTTTCATTACAACTCTCTAATGCAGGCCTACTGCATATTATTACTGGCAGGTAATAATTACCTACTATTACTGGCAGGTAGCAATCAGGAACAGATAATTCTTGCTGATTATTATTTGGATGTATGAATGGTGCTAACCCTTGATAATGTACGTTTCAATGTATATTATCCTTATATGAAAATTATCAATAATACCTTTTTTTTAGTAATATTTTTTATTTTATTATTTTTTTTTTGGCTCTTATGTTTATAGCTTGGGGCATACACACCTTTTCTTTCATAGCCGATTTTCCAGTTTTTTTTCTATACAGTCAGTCCTCGTATAACATGTGTTTACACTACACGAATTCGATCATACACGATTTATAAATAGGGGAACGATATCTTATATAACGCGAACCGAATTCGCTTATGCACGATTCGCCTTTGTGTTTACAAGAAATGGCAGTCGAACGCAGAATCACCCCAAACGAACGCAACACGATAGGAATGAAGAGAAGATTCTGAAAATGTATTTTTGGGTTTTATATCAGTGAAGGAGAAACACATTTCACCATAATAACGTAAAAACCAACACAATTCCAGCTATCGGTATAATCGCAAATGCAATTAGATTGAGTTTACTACCAGTTTATAACAGATTCCACTAGCAGAAACGCAACTGGAAATTGTTTTTATTGTTTTATGGTAGTAACCCCTAGAAATGTGCTTTAGTAAAATGTGAGGTGTTAATAGTGTATCTCTTTTACAGTGTTGTTTATTCAGTTGCTGCAGGCACGCAGCTTTGTTTATGTGTATCAAGCGTGCCTCCTCACCTTGTAATTGTGCTTTATTCCCTAAAAATGAGTAAAATACTTAAAAGGTGTGAAAAGGAAGCGTCCCGGTGAAGACACTGCAGATTCAGAGAGAAAAAGAAAAGCAATATCGATAAACAGAGGCGGACTGGATCAAAAATTCTTACCCGGGAAATTATAGTGGCCTCATACTATGGTTTATGGCCAAAATCACACCGGCCTCCGGCCCACCGGAGTTTCCCTGGTAAGGCTTATGGCCAATCCACCTCTGTCGTTAGAGAAAAAATATCAAATTGTTAAACGCTTTGAGCGAAATGAAAGACCATGTGATATTGCACGTGCTACAGACCTAAATGAGGCAACGCAGAGAATTACAAAGAATGCAGAGAAAATAAAAACAACTTTCATAGCAGGAACAAGTCAAAGTGTAATTAAAATCCTTTAGATTAAGACAAAGAATTGGAAGAGATGAAACGCCTGTCATCTGTTTGGATAGAAAATCAAACAAAAAACAACTTTTCTTACGAGAGAAGCAAAAGCATTAGCAACATTTTATTACGTGATAGTCGTAATAAAATACATAAGTATTTTATTCGTAAAAAATACTTACATATTATTTATTATATTATGATAATAAAAATATTATAAAAATTATAATATTTTTTATTACGTATTTTAATCGTTATAAAATATGTAAGTATTTTATTACGATTATTAGCATTAGCATTAGTAGAGGCATTTGATGCAAGAAAGCAAGGTTATGCAGCATCAGCCAAAAAAAAAACCCACTTCCACTTCACCCCTCTGTTCATTCAAAATACCTGTCCAGCTGAGCCTTTAAACTTATTTAGGCTATCAACCTCCACTACAAGGGATGGAAGTCTGTTCCACCAACCAACCACCCGCTGGCTAAAGGCAAATTTCCGCACGTCTATCCTACATCTGTCTTTCCTCAATTTGAATTTATGCCCTCTCAGGTGATTATTCTGAGCTAGAGGAAAAATCCCATCAGCATTGAGCATGCTCAAACCATTCAAGGCTTTATACACCTCTATCAGATCACCTCGCTGGTGCCTAGTCTCCAGACACTGTAATTTGCAAAACTTAAGCCTTTCTTTGTAAGAGCACCCCTTTGTTCCATTCACTAATCTTGTTGCCCTTCTCTGTACCCGTTCCAGCATCTCTACATCCTTCTTGAAATGAGGCCTCCAGACGTGTATACAGTACTCTAGGTGTGGCCTGACCATTGCCTTATACAAGGGAATAATCACCTCCTTATCCCTGCTGGAAAAATTCCTGTATATCATTGACAATACTCCATGAGCTACTCTTGCAGCCCATCTGCACTGCTCAGAGAACTTCATATCTGCCTGCACAACCATCCCCAAGTCCCTTTCATTCTCTACCACTGTCAGTGTAGTACCACAGAGTTGATACGTTGCTCTGGGGTTGCTGTTTGCCATGTGTAGTACTTTACATTTGTCAATGTTAAACTTCATTTGCCACCTCTCAGCCCATCTGCTCAACCTTTCCAGATCCTGTTGCAGCAGCATAGTGTCAGTAGTGTCCTTGACAACCCTGCCAACCTTTGTATCATCTGCAAACTTGGACATTAAGCTTGATATACCATCATCAATATCATTTATAAATACAGAAAACAATAATGGACCCAACACTGAGCCCTGAGGGACTCCACTAATAACATTAGAACACGATGAGCAGTGTCCATTGATTACCACTCTCTGTCTTCTCCCCCTCAACCACCCCTTTATCCATAGCAGCAATTTGCCTCCAATGTCACACTGCTCCAATTTGTGTAGCAGTCTTCCATGTACAACAGTATCAAAAGCCTTTCTAAGATCCAAGTATATAATATCAAAGCTATTCCCTGCATCCAGTTCTTTTGTGACTGCATCATAGTATCCAATCAAATTGGTCAGGCAAGACTTCCCCTTAACAAAACCATGCTGTGTCCGAGCTATAAATGAAGTCTTGTCTAGATGATCCTGCAGTGCTTCTTTAACCAGTGCCTCCATTAATTTTCCTGGAACAGAAGTTAAGCTCACAGGTCTATAATTACTTGTGTCAGCCTTTGATCCTCCTTTGTGAATTGGGGTCACATTTGCACATTTCCAGTCTATGGGTACCTCCCCTGAGTCCAAGGAAGCTCTCATAATTATGGCTAAGGGTTTGCTTACTTCCTTTGCTGCCTCCTTTAATATAACTGGATAGATCCCATCCACCCCGGGTGCCTTTCTTGTGTTTATCTTCAACAATTTCTCCTCCACTTTACTCCCAGTTATTTCAAGATTCTGTAGCTTACTGCTAGAGTTGAATACACCTCTGGCATTCCCCTCGCTGAATAACTCCTCATGTGTGAATGTCGATGCAAAATATTCATTTAGTTTGTTAGCTACCTGAGCAGGATCATCAACAGTTGACCCATCAATATCAAGTGGACCAATCTGATTCATCCCCTTCCTTCTAGAGTTTACATAAGTAAAGAACTCTTTGCTGTTTTTCTTTACATCCCTTGCCAAGGATTTCTCGTAATCTGCCTTCGCCTGCCTAACCTCCTTTGTAACTTGGTTGCATATCAACTTGTATCTATCATAGGCTTCTGTGTCATGTGTTAATTTGTATGTATCCCATGCATTTTTCTTTTCTGCCATATGCCTCATTAGTTCATCTGACATCCATTTTGGCCTAAACCTTGAACAATATTTCTTAGTTGGTATGTAAAACCTAGTAGCTTCCAAGATAAGTTCTTTGAATTTGCTGTTGGTAACATCATCAGTTGGTCCCACTGTATAGAATTTAAATACTGTCTCAGTCCATGTAAGTCGCCTTTACGGAAGCAATAACCCTTCCCTTTACCCCTAATGGTAGTTACCTCTTTGAGTAAATCCCACTTCAGCACACTGTGATCACCGCCACCTAGTGGTTCATTTATTTGCAGATTCTTAATGCATGAAGAATCACTGCTGATAATCAAATCAAGAGTATTACTCCCTCTAGTTGCCTTCCGAACATGCTGATGTAGAAAACAATCATCCAATAAATCCACAAAAGCCCTGCTAGTGTGTGAGTGACCAGCCCCCAAATTCCAGTCAATATCTGGGAAATTAAAATCTCCCATTATAAGACTCTCTGATTTACTGGCCCACTCTATTTCCCTGTACAGTTTCTTATTATACTCATCAGAGTCATTAGGCCTATAGCACACTCCTACTCTCAATTTTGATCTCCCAATGCTTATGTCACACCAAACTGACTCGACACTGCACTGTTCAGCGATGTCCACTGGCTTCACTTCCTTGGTTTTTATGTGTTTCTTAACTAATAGCATAACCCCTCCCCCCCTTCGTATCCTGTCTATCCTTTCTGTAGAAGTTGTACTCCCCAAATTCCAGTTCTGCATCCCTTATATCTGTGTGACACCACGTCTCTGATATCCCAACAATATCTGCCTTTGATGTTTTGAGCAATACCTCAAATTCATCAAATTTGTTTACTAAACTCCTAGCATTGGTGTACAGGCAAGTATACCTGCACCTGTTTCTATTCTTAGCTACCCTAACACAACCCATGTGTTTACTTGTACCGCAATGGCACCCAGCCGCTGCGGTACAAGTAAACCCCGCAGTCCCTAGTCCCTAGCAGCTTTCACTCTCCCTCTTACGGCAGCGAGAGGATCAGAGTGAAGGCAGAGGGTGCTAAGAATCTCTGGGTACGACCAGGCTGCCATGCACGGAAATTGAATTGGCCTGTTATAACGTACGATCACTCATCGGTGAAGACAGGATATTAGAGCTGGAAAAGGAATTAGAAAATGTGAATTGGAATATCATCGGTTTGGCTGAAACAAGAAGAAGAAATGAATCACTTATAAGTTTATCAAGTGGAAATCTGCTGTACACCAATGGAAACAGTGAAAGGAGTGAAGGTGGATTTGGGTTTCTGGTCAATAAAGATTTTAAAAACAACATTTTGGAATTCAAAAGTACATCACCAAGGGTGTCAAGACTAATACTCAAGATTTCTAAGAGGTACAAGCTAAAGATTATAATGATTTATGCACCAACATCGAGCCATGATGATGAAGAGGTTGAAGAAATGTACACTGAAATTGAGAGTCTTCTAGATGAGCAGAAAACCCACTACACTATTATTATGGGGGACTTCAATGCTAAGGTTGGAAAAAGGAAAAACAGCACAGAAAGAGGAACTATAGGAAATTTTGGAATTGGTGAAAGAAATAAAAGAGGTGAAAGACTTGTGGAATTTGCAGAATCTCAAGGAATGTCAGTAATGAACACTTTTTTCAAGAAAAGGGTGAACAGAAAGTGGACATGGAAGAGTCCAAATGGATTAACAACTAATGAAATCGACTTCATCCTCACTAACAGAAGATATATTGTGAATGATGTTACTGTCCTGAATAAGGTAAATGTTGGAAGTGATCACAGAATGGTAAGATGTACACTTGATATAGATGTAGGAAAGGAAAGGAAAAAACTGACTCGAGTAAATAATACAAAGGTCTTTGAAATAACAGAGGAGGAGAAAAAGCAGTATGTACTGGAACTTAAGAACAAGTTTGAGCTTTTGCAGACTGCTCAGGACCAAGATATCGACGAGGAATATTACAACTTTCTGAAAGTGATAAAGCCCAAGAAACCTATAGGGAAACAGAAATCCAAAGAAGAAAAAATTAGTCAAGAAACACTTGTCATGATGAACCAAAGACGACAAATGAAGAGCAAGAAAAACACTGACAGGGAGAAAATTGAGTATACTGAGTTATGCAAAGCCATTAGAAAGAGACTCAGAGAGGACATAAGAAGATTTAACACAAGAAAAGTAGAACAAGCATTAAGGGAAAACAAAGGATTTAAATCAGCAGCCATGAGCAGTAATACAGAAAGACAAATCATACTGAAACTGAAGAATAGCGATGGTGTACTTATAAACAGCAGAGAAGGCATAATTCAAATAGCAGAAGACTACTATAGAGAATTATACAAGAAGTGAGGGAATGATACCAGCAGTGGGGAAGATGGATTGCAAAGTAGCAACACATACGACATACCCGATATTCTTCCTGATGAGGTAGAACATGCATTGAAGAAAATGAAGAATCGGAAAGCCCCGGGGAAAGATGAAGTTACTGTAGAGTTGTTAAAATTGGGAGGAAGAGCCATAACACAAAAACTGGCAAGGCTCTTCACAAAGTGCATTAGAAAAGGTGTGATGCCTATGCAGTGGAATAATCCAATCATAGTTTTGCTGCATAAGAAAGGAGATAAATCAGAAATTGGAAATTATAGACCAATTAGCTTGTTATCCCATATCTACAAGTTGTTCACAAGGGTCATTACTAACAGATTAGAAAGAATACTTGATGAGAATTAATCGAAAGAGCAAGCTGGCTTTAGGACAGGATTCTCAACTATGGATCACCTTCACGTAATATCATAGCTAATGGAGAAAGCAAATGAATATAAAACACCATTATGCCTGGCATTTGTGGATTATGAAAAGGCATTTGACTCCATACAGCATAAGGCAATGTTTCGGGCACTGGACAGACAAGGCATAGATACTCCATATATTATGATTTTGAAGAAAATATATGAGAGTGCTACATCCTTTATTAGACTAGACAAAGACAGTAGCAAATTTAAAATCGAGAAAGGAGTTCGACAAGGATACACAATATCTCCGAAGCTGTTTACTGCTGCCCTTGAGGAAGCTTTCAGAAGATTAGACTGGTCGCAGAAAGGAGTCAATGTGAATGGAGAGTACCTAAACCATTTACGATTTGCAGATGACATTGTGGTCATAAGCCACAATCCCAAAGAATTAGAGGAAAATCTTAATCAGTTATGCACAGTTAGTAAGGATTTTGGACTAAAGATGAATATGGCTAAAACAAAAGTAATGATGAACAAGTATGCCACGGAAAGGGAAATAATGATTGAAGGAGCAGTAATTGAAAAGGTGGAGTCATATACTTATCTGGGACAAGTTATTAGCTGTAATAATGATAAATGGCTGGAAGTCAAGAGAAGAATAAATTTTGGATGGATAGCATTCAGAAAATATAGTCACATACTGAAGAGCAATATCCCAGTTTGTCTGAAACGTAAAATAATGAATCAATGTATACTCCCCACCATGACTTCTGGAAGTGAAACTTGGGCACTCACCAAAAGAATGGAAGAGAAGCTAAGAACTACACAGCGAAGAATGGAACGAATTATATTGGGAATCAGACTGTTAGATAAGAAGAGAAACACATGGATTAGGCAGCAAACTCAAGTAAAGGACATTCTTATCAAAACTAAAGAACTAAAATGGTCTTGGGCAGGACACATAGCTCGAAGACATGATGACAGATGGACTAAGAAAATAACAGAATGGTACCCAAGAGGAGGTAGAAGAAAACCAGGAAGACAAAGGCGGAGATGGATAGATGAAATTCATGAGTTTTTGAGTAGTAAATGGATGGCCAGTGCTCAAAACAGAAGGAACTGGAAAGTTGCTGTAGAGGCGTTCATCCTGCAGTGGATTGAAAATGGCTGATGATGATGATGATGATGGCTCCCAGCAGTCTCTGAAATATCATGCATCTTGTTTTCCAGGCTTCTGCTCATTCTAATAGAAGCAGTGCAAGAATCTCTTTCACCTCTGCCAGTAGCTACTGTCAATCTATTGGTCTTTGTCTCCCCCCAAGCTAGCAGTTTTCCGACCTAACTAACACTGCCTCGATAGCATCAGCAAATATTCTTGCACCCTTTCTATTTAAGTGTATCCCATCCCTGTAGAAACAATCTCTCCTGTTAACAATTAAAATTATTTATTGTGTTTGGTAATGTTTTGGTTACAAATGTGTGTTCAATCTTGGGTGGTCGGCACCTAACCCTATTTATCCCATAGGGCCTGTTGTTTATATTGCACAATTTTGCATTGCACGAGGGTTTCTAGGAACAACTATCGTGCTATACGAGGACTGACTGTATATATTAATGGGAGTATGCTACTGTAACAGGATCTAGAAAAGTTGGACAGATGGACTGAGAAGTGGCAAATGAAATTTAATACTGACAAATGCAAAGTATTGTATATGGGTAGCAGTAACTCCAGAGAAATGTACCAACTGTGTGGGTGGTTGGTTGGTTGGTAGTAGTAGTGGCATGTGATGCAAGAAAGCAAGTGTATGAGCTTATTCAGCAACAGCCAAAAAAAAAAAAAAAAAAAAATCACACCATTCCCTCCAAATGCCTGTCCAGTTCCTCCTTAAATTTATTTAACCTATCAACTTCCACAACGACAGATGGAAGTTTGTTCCAGCAATTAACCACCCGCTAGCAAAAGGCAAATTTCTGCACATCTCTTCTACACCTGTCTTTTCTTAATTTGAATTTATGCCCCCATAGGTTCGTAATCTGAACAAGTGGGAGGAGCCCATCAGAATTCAGAGTGCTCAACCCATTCAAGGCCTTATACACCTCAATCAGATGCCTAGTCTTCAGCCACTGCAATCTGCAGAACTTAAGCCTCTCTTGGTAAGAGGATCCCTTCATTCCCCTCAACAATCTTGTTGCCCTTCTCTGTACACGCTCAAGTAAATCTACATCCTTCCTAAAATGAGGCCTCTAGACCTGTACGCAGTACTCAAGGCACGGCCTGACCATTGCCTTATACAGAGGGACAATCACCTCCTTCTCCCTGCTAGCAAAATTCCTATATATCATTGATAAAACCCCATGACCTGCCCTGGCAGCCTGTCTGCATTGCTCAGAAAACTTCATATCTGACTGCACAATTATTCCCAGGTCTTTTTCATTTTCTACCACCCAAAGTGTAGTACCACACAGTTGGTACGTTTCTCTGGGGTTACTTCTACCCATATGCAGTACTTTGCATTTGTCAAGGTTAAACTTCAGTTGCCACTTCTTAGCCCATTTGCCCAAATTATCTAGATTCTGTTGCAGTAGGGTTGTCATTAACAACCCTGCCAACCTTTTTATCATCTGCAAACTTCAACACTAAGCCTGATATACCTTCATCAATATCATTGATAAATATACAAAACAACTGAGGACCCAACACTGAACCCTGTGGGACTACACTAATAACATTAGTCCATGAACAGCAGCACCCATTAATTACCACCCTCTGTCTTCTCCCACTCAACCATCCTTTTATCCTTTGTAGCAACTTACCCTTAATGCTTAATACCATTCTGCTCCAATTTGTACAATAGTCTTCCATGTGCAACAGTGTCAAAAGCTTTCCTGAAATCCAAATATATGATATTAAAATTATTTTTTGCATCCAGTTCCTTTGTAACCACATCACATCATAATATCCTATCAAATTTGTCAGACAAGACTTTCCCTTATTAAACCCATGCTGGGTCTGAATTATTGCTGCAGTCTTGTCTAGATGATCCTGCTATGCATCTTTAACCAGTGACTCCATTATTTTACCCGGAACAGAAGTTAAACTAACTGGTCTGTAATTACTTGTGTCACCCTTCGATCCCCCTTTGTGAATTGGGGACCTGCCCTGAGTCCAAGGATGCTCTCATAGTTATGGCTAAGGGTTTGCTTAGTTGCTTTACTGCCTCCTTTAATATAACTGGATAGATCCTATCCACCCCAGGTGCCTTTCTTATGTTTAACTTCAACAATTTCTCCTCCACTTTGCTCTCAGTTATTACAAAATCATTAAGCACCCTGCTACAATTTGATATCCTATTGCCATTTTCAAACCTTAATAACTCCTCATGTGTGAATGTAGATGCAAAATACTCATTCAGTTTGTTTGCTATCTGAGCAGGATCATCAGCAGTCGAACCATTGATATCATGTGGATGAATCAACCCCTTCCTTTTAAAGTTTATATAAGTTATTGGGAGTTTTATAGCACATTAGCATCTAAGGCTATTGTGTGCCGTCCAAGGTAATAAAATATAAATATATAGTAAATATGTAAAATATAAAATAACATATCTAGTTAATATATTATAAACAAATATATGGTATAAAACATTTATAATATATTAAATATTAAAGCAATCTAAATAAAACTGTATAGATTAATCAGTTGTAAAAACCTGAATACATCTGACACATTGTCATTGTTCGACAAAATCTGCCCGAGTGTATAAGGCTCAGACAGATGGCTAAAACATAAATGGCGTTCATTACTAAAAAATGTACATTCGACTAAATTAGGACAGATAGTGTATAGCGTGTTTAGGGTCTAACGGCACCAGGGGTTTCCCCCCTCTCCGCGTAATATACATTGTGGTGTTATACAGAACACTGTAGAGGCCAGAGGTTTAAAAGTGTGTGGATATTGTGGCGTGTAATGTTTTGTACCGTTGTTCATCTGGTCTTTTAGCCGTTGGGTCTCAAATGAGGCCCACCATTGCCCACACTATACCTCGTGGAGGCAGACCAGGTACACCAGTATTTTAGAAATTTACTATTTACTCTGGCAGGTCCTGCCACCTAATTTCCTGAGATTTCAGTGGCTAGGACCTAAAAAAAAAAAAAAATAAAAAAAAAAAAATAAAAAAATAATAATAAAACACGCCTGCGTGCTCTGGATTCATAATTTATTTATTTTTGTTACACAGAGCATTAAAACTATGATAAATGAATTAGCTTTCGGCTGGGTGGCAGCCTTCATCAGATTAAAATACTTTGAATGGCAGTTAGAATAGAGATGCACTGCCAGGATGGTGCGTGAGACACGTGGTTAATTGTTTGTTGATGTTTGTGGCTGTGACGTATGGTGGTGACGTGGCCAGCGTTTGTCTATGGACAGAATTACTGTTTCTGTGATGGGGTTAAGTTGACAACCACTGTTCCTGTTCAACGAGGTATCCGAGCATTTTATACTTAACGATTCCAACCAGGTGCGCCTTAGGTAATGGTGGGACTTGTCTACAACCACGACATCGCGGTGTGGGTCGATGTCGTGGTGGGTTGTCCAGACATGCTCGGCAATAGCTGAGTGTTCTACATCCGCCAAATGGATCGCCCTTTTATGTTCTGAGAGGCGTTTCTCGAGACGACGTCCAGTCTCTCCAAAGTAGCAGCTCGTGCAGTCACGGCAAGAGATGCGATAGACCACACCACTCTGTAGAAGGGTGGGGACAGGTGTTTTTATGTTGGAAAGGAGAGAACGCAGTTTCTTGCCTGGGATTTGGATGCACTTTACCCCATGCGATCTTAGGATTCTACCGATCTGCTGTGACAGGTTGGGGTAGTATGGGATGAATGCCCTCGTGGAAGACTCGTCACTGTTGGCGTTGCTGTTGGTCGTCACGTTGTCGCGTGCTTAGATCACATCTGTTAAGGACATCGATGGGGTAGCCACACCTCGTAAGGTCTACTTTGACTCTGGTGATCTCTTTGCGCCTTTCATCTGCAGAGCTGGAGTGTGTCCAGGCGCGAGTTAGCAAGGTTCGGGCGGTTGAGAGGAGGTGGCCCCGTGTGTGTTCTGACTGGAAGTTGGTAAATTGGCCAGCACACATAGGCTTACGATAAACTGTCGTCTTCAAGCATGTGTCTTCGCGCCGGACAAGTGTATCTAGGTATGGTATAGAGTTGTTCGACTCCAGCTCAACCGTGAATTTTATGAAGGGCGACAGTGAGTTGAGGTGGGTTAGGAGTCGCTGACCTGAGTCTCTAGGGATCACTACGAACACATCGTCTACGTAGCGACACCAAAAGGCGATGTGATCCGGTGCGTGTGTAAACGCACGTCCCTCTAACTCCTCCATCACGATGTTTGCTGTGACCGAGCTGACAGGGGAACCCATGGTTGTGCCATGTATCTGCTGGTACATTGAACCATTAAACATGATTGCACCCCCTGTTAAGCACAGTCTGAGGGCGGCGGAAATGTCATCAGGCGTCAGCTTAGTTCTGTCGCTGAGGGTTCCATCATTGTCCAAGAGTTGTTTTGCGCAAGAGATGGCAAGTTCCACAGGGATGGAGGTAAAGAGTGATACGACATCGAACGATGCCATGACTTGATCTTGCGAGATGGATATAGTGCGGATCCTTTCTATGAACTCAACACTGTTGGAGATGGTGTAGGTGGCCTTGCCAACTAGAGGAGAAAGAAGTCTCGAGACAAATTTAGACAGCTCGTAAGTCGGTGATCCACAGCAGGATACAATAGGTCTTAGTGGCGTGCCTTCTTTGTGCACTTTCGGCAGGCCGTAAAACCGTGGGATCTGACACCCGGAGGCACGGAGGTGATTACGGGTTGACTGTGTGATTTTCCCTTGCTTCAGCCAAGTGTTGGTGAGGATATTCACCTCTGACTCCCATCGTTCCAAAGCCTTGTTGGGGTCGATGGTTAGGGGTTTGTAGACGGTAGTGTCTCGTAAGAGCAGTAAGGCTTTCGCCATGTAATCAGTGTGGTTCATTACAACTGTACGACGGCCTTTGTCCGCCGGTAGAATGACGATGGACGAATCCCGTTTCAGTGCCTTGAGGGTAGAAATCTGTATACGGCTGAGGTTTGAAGACACGGGGCGAGCATGGTGTAGAACTGCTGCAGTCTTTAAGCGGATTGCGTTGGCTACATCTTCTGGGAGGCGTGATAAGCTTGCTTCCACACCCAAGGCGATGTCGGTGATTGGTGGGTGCTTTGGAAGAACGGCAAATGTCATGCCAAGGGTCAACAAGTTTGTTTGTTCTGCAGATAACTGCTTGTTGCTTAGGTTCAATACGAAATCCGTGCAATTTGTGGGAGGGGCATTACGCTGGCGCCGAAATTGACGGGATTCATTAATCAAAGTATTGAACTTACGTTTCTGTCGGGCACAATAACGATCTGATTCTCTGACGGCCTGGCAACATAAAGTATTGATTACCTTGGTGTAAATAGGATCGGGAATCAGAGCCTTAAGGTCGGCAAGTAGGGCTGCTTTTCTCGCTGAAGCACGTTGTATGTCACGATGGAGGCAGCCGATCCATATGCGTAGAGTTCTGAAGCCGAAGTTCCGACAGGCACATCCCATATGCTCACTAGGAAACGGTTGTTTGTAGCGAAACCCTTTCGGTATAATCCAGTTAGCTTTGCATCTATGTGCAAACCTCAGGTGTTGCCTGCTACGGGCTATGAAGATAAAATCTTTCTGGAGTCTCACAACCATATCATATGTTGGTTGGCCAAGAATAGTCCGTACATAATAAAACACGCCTGCGTGCTCTGGATTCATAATTTATTTATTTTTGTTACACAGAGCATTAAAACTATGATAAATGAATTAGCTTTCGGCTGGGTGGCAGCCTTCATCAGATTAAAATACTTTGAATGGCAGTTAGAATAGAGATGCACCGCCAGGATGGTGCGTGAGACACGTGGTTAATTGTTTGTTGATGTTTGTGGCTGTGACGTATGGTGGTGACGTGGCCAGCGTTTGTCTATGGACAGAATTACTGTTTCTGTGATGGGGTTAAGTTGACAACCACTGTTCCTGTTCAACGAGGTATCCGAGCATTTTATACTTAACGATTCCAACCAGGTGCGCCTTAGGTAATGGTGGGACTTGTCTACAAATAATAAATTTGTAAAAATAATAAAATAATAAAATAGTAATAATAGTAATAATAATAATAATAGTAATAATAAAATTAATAGTAAAATAATAAAATAATAATTTGGAAAAATAATAAATAAATAAATAAAATATAAAATAAAAAATAAATAAATAAATAAAAATTTTTAAAAGAAATGGAGGGGGGGGGAGAAACGCTAGAAATTGGATCAGGCCGAGATATAAGTTATACGGGTTAGAGTTCTTTTTTTTTTTTTTTAATTTTAGTGTGGGGCTTGTGTAGTTTTGGCAAGGGTCAAACGCTAGTCGCAAGATAGCTAGAGAGGGAAGGGAGACTGAAGACTAGGGGGTGAAAGACAGAAATATGGGGTCAATAGTGAAGATAACCCCAAAAGTCGGCGGGGCAGGCCCATGCCTCACCAGGTGAAGATAGGGGATGGCAGGGGGGGGGGGGCTACAGAGTAACCATTCCCTGCCAAGGGAAGGGAAAGAAAGTGAACCAAGTGAGGGTACCCGGTTCAGATCGCCTAATGATGTTTCGGCAGCAAACTGCACAATGTCTTTGTCAGGTCTTCGTATGCCATTCCTGGGACATGTTGTCCCGTCCGTGTGAGTGGTCAAGTCCAGATAATGACTCCAGTTTAAGCCAGTGGTCAGATCCAGGTTAAGTTAATGATTAGTTTTTCAGATTGTAGGTGTTAGGTTTTGTTTGGTTGACACATCTAAGGATCTTTATTGTGGATGACGAGTGGTTAATTTGTGGGAAAATTCCAGCTAAGGTTGTGGGTATGTTCTTCTTCTAGTAAAAAGATCCTGCGCAAACTGCGTTAAGGCTTTATAGTTGTCCTCGCTCTCCAGGAGATATTGTTCTTGGTTTATTGGCGAGAAACGTATTCTAGTTATTAAGAGGCAGCGGAGGTCTTCGTATAGTTGGCAGTGGTGCATGAGGTGCTCCCACGTCTCTGGCTGTCCACAGTAGCAGAGAGGGGTGTCACTCAATCCGAAACTGGAGAGTTTTGCTCTTATTGCGCCGTGTCCCGTGAGCAGGTAAGATGTCAGCAGTCCCGGTGAAAACCAGTTTGGGCTTTTGGGAAACACTAGTTGATTATCCGGTATGAATCTTCGGGTGACTTCCCTTTTGTCGAAGTCGTCCAGCGGGTTTGCCAGGCCTGCTGTAGGTGGGTGAGAAGGCGTTTTTTCTCGAGTTTAAGATCGTTAATGGTGAATATGACAGATAGTTAAATTTGCTTTACAATGTCTACACACAGGATTATCATCAGCCCTCAGCAAATACGAATGCGTCAGGTGAGAATGTCCTATGCGCAGCCGAGCAAGAATTACTTCCTCCCGTCAAATCCTGTGCTGACTAGAATGCCAATGCATTATTACAAGCTTAATTTCATTTAGCTCATTGGTAGGGCACCCATTCCAAGATTCTTGCCAACGCACTCATTATTTTTTTGTAGATTAGTTGCCTGCAGTCTGTATAGGGGACTGACAAGCTGATGCGACTTTGTGGCGTTGCTGATTTTGATGATGCATCAGCCAAGTTATTGCCTCTGATACCAACATGGCTAGGGATCAAGCAAAAGAGAATATCAATCCTTAGGGAGTCGGAATGTAACATGCACCTTTGGTACTGGTGGGTTTTTATATGATCCAAGGCCAGTTCTTTTGTCTAGCTCTGCAGTGTATATGCTACATTCATACGGAATATGATTGCAGATTGTTTTTCTTGGAAAACCACAAGCAGATTCGGCAAACTCTTCAGACTTCGAGCCATCTGTATAAATCGGCAAGAAGTCGGGATATTCGGCAAGGTGTGCTGCAAAGAGTTGCCGAATATATACATGCCGATGTGTTAGCTTTCAACCAGCTCCTAAGAGTGAAGTCACAAGACTTCACAATAAGCTTGGGAGCCACAATCAAGTTTAGAGTAAACGAGTGCTCGGTATAGATCCAATAATGCACTTCTATCTGCTCCCCAAAAGTGGGAGGAGATAGCACTGAGTATGTTCAAACCCCTCACGCATTTTGCTCTAAGCTCATGGATATGAGGAATGTCAGCTTTTGATCAGAGATGAGTCCCAAAAATTCTGTTTCTGCTACCACAGGAATTGGATTTTGTCCAAGTCTGAGTTCTGAGTCAGGATGTAGATTCCGTTGGAGGTAGAACCGTTTGTGCACACAAACGGTCTTTTGGGCAGAAAATTTAAACCCATTGGTTAAAGCCCAGGAACTAAGGTGATTGACTGCTTGTAGCAATTGTCATTCAATAACTCTCATGATACTGGAGTGACAAAAAATACTAAAATCATCAACATAAAAAGTAAAGTGCAGCCATTATCAAACCACTGCAGGATGGAAGCTTCCTCAACAATTCATGCTGAGGTAAATGGACCATAATCTTCCACGCTGGTCCAGTGCGGGTTGGCAGATCGACAGTATTCAGCAGTCAGGGGCTTGAACCCCAGTCTACTCAAAGAGCGTGTGCTACTGCACTCCCGCTTCTGACAACTTGGCTACAGATCAACATACAAGCCACTATTTAGTGAAGGAGGAAGCTGTGTTGTAATGGAGTTAACTTTGACTGCAAACAGCATAACACTGAGGACAGAGCCTTGGGGAACTCCTTCCTCTTGACAAAAAAAAAAGCGGCACACACTGGATTTAACATGAATCTGGAAGTGGTTTAGATAAAAAAATTTCTGACAAAAGTAGGAAGGTGACCTCTAAGCCCAAAAGAATATAGGTCTTTTAAAACACCATACTTCCAGGTAGTGTCATAAGCTTTTTCCATGTCAAAGAAACTGATACCAAGTGCTCATACTTTATAATTGCATTGCGAATCGCTGTTTCCAGTTGGAATAAATGGTCCAGAGTGGACCGATTCCTTCGGAAGCTGCACTGAATCTTGTTCAAATGGTTATTTGCCTCAAGGTAATATATAAAGTGGGCATTCACCATTTTTCCAAAATCTTACATAAGCAACTGGTCAGAGTATTAGGATGATAGTTGTGAGGAATTCTGGGGTTTTTTCCTGGCTTTGAGAATGCGAGAATGGTTGCCATATGCCAAGAATCGGGAAATTGATCTTCTAAATAAATTCAGTTGTAGAGATGTAGCAACAGCTGTAGAGAGTGAGATGGAAAGTGTTGTATCATCTCATACTGAATTTCATCTGGCCCTGCGGCACACATTTTTGAGGTAGCAAGTGCAATGGTTAATTCCACTTGATTAAAAGGCACGTTATACCGGAGAATACTTCTCCTAGAGCGTTGGCAATAGCAGTTGGGTCTGCTAGTGTACAACCATTTGTTGTAACATAGATGAGGGAACTGATGTGTATTTACCCTTCATCTTTCGAATTTTATCCGAGACGACTTTGGTACTAGTCATCTGGCTAATTGAGGATGTAAACTTGACATCCTCAATTATTCCTTTTGGCTATGTCGGTGTATAAATCGTGTTCTGGCATGGGCACATTTAAAGGCTATAAGATTTTCAGTGGTGGGGTAACGTCGGAATTTTCCCCATGCACGATTTTGTAACTTTCTTGCTTTATGGCTTTGGAAAACGTGGAAATTGGGAGGATGGTTTTGGAATTGCAATTGCTGCTGTGTGGATAATACACTCTGTGATATACTTCACTGCTTCATCAATCGATTCCTGTTGAATTTGTAGAGGATCAAATTCCGTAAGACGTGAAAATTTTCTCCAGTCTGCTTGATCATACTTCCAATGTGGAATTCTAAATGGATGACAAGGTTGTCCATCCACTATGGAAGATATCACGGGGAAGTGATTGCTTCCATAAGGATTCTGTTCCACTTTCCAGGAAAGCACGAGTGGTAGAGAAGGCGAGCAGATGGAAAGATCGATGGCAGAGAAAGTATGGGTAGGAAAATGGAAATAGGTTTTTATTCCCATATTTAGTAACGAAAAGCCGTTATTTTCGAGCACATCGTCAAAATACGATATTGTTCATTAGTTCTGCACTACCCCACAGGGTACTAGGTCCATTAAAGTCTCCAAGAAGTAAAAAAGGGGAGGGCAATTGCATAATAAGATCGTCAAGATGTGCCTGGGAAATGTGTGTCCCAGGAGCCAAATATTGGCATTAGTAGAGGCATATGATGCAAGAAAGCAAGCTTATGCAGCAGCAGCCAAAAAAAAAAAAAAAAAAAAACCCAGTCCCATTTCACCCCTCCGTTCGTTCCAAATTCCTGTCCAGCTCAGCCTTAAATTTATTTAAGCTATCAACTTCCACAACAAAAGATGGAAGTCTGTTCTACCAACTAACTACCGGCTGGCTAAAGGCAAACTTCCGCACATCTATCCTACAACTGTCATTCCTCAATTTGAATTTATGCCCTCTCAGGTGATTATTCTGAGCAAGAGGAAGAATCCCATCAGTATTAAGAATGCTCAAACCATTCAACGCTTTATATACCTTAATCAGATCACCTCGCAGGTGCCTAGCCTCCAAACACTGTAATTTGCAAAACTTAAGCCTTTCTTCGTAAGAGCAATCCTTTGTTCCATTCACTAATATTGTTGCCCTTCTCTGTACTCGTTCCAACAGCACTATATCCTTCTTAAAATGAGGCCTCCAGACCTGTATATAGTACTCAAGGTGCGGCCTGACCATTATACAAGGGGATAATCACCTTATCTCTGCTAGAAAGATTCCTGTATATCATTGACAAGACACCATGGGTTACTCTTGCAGACCATCTGCACTGCCAGAAAACTTCATATCTGCCTGCACAATTACCCCAGGTCCTTTTCATTCTCTACCACTGTTAGTAACAACCCTCACATGGGAAGAGTCAGTAAACAACATCTTGGACACCCTGTTCCCGCTAAACAAAGATCCTCAATCCAGCCAACAACAAGACATCTATACTGAAAACGCATCCTACAGCACCACTTCTATAGAACAGCCTTACACAACTTAGATGAATTAAAACTTGCCATTGGCAAAACAAAAAATAAAAAAAAGCCCAGGGTTAGATTTTATTGAAGCAAACGTAATTAAGAAGTTTGCAGAGACGCAATCAAATCTCCTTCTCAGCCTTTACAACCATTGTCTGGAAGTTGGACTCTTCCCGGATGACTGGAAAGAGGCCAATCTACGCCTCATTTTGAAGAACCCAAGTAAACCACCAGAGCAGCCAAGGTCATACAGACCCATACACTCCTTCCCGTTTTAAGCAAAATATCTGAACACCTTCTCTTATCCAGATTGGAAAAACACTATAAAAATGCAAATCTCCAGTCCCCAAACCAGTTCGGTTTTTAGGCAGGCCGTTCAGCAGAAGATGCTCTTCGACAGCTCACGGATTCAGTCAAAAACTCAGCCACCAAATAAATACTTCTTAGTAATATCAGTGGATTTCGCCGGAGCCTTTGATTTGCTCTGGTGGCCAAGTATACTACGAAGACTCAGAGAAGTTAGCTTTCCAGCAAATCTTTACAGCTCCATACAGGACTATCTTCACAACAGAAGTGTTACAGTCAGAAATGCCTATCAACAAGTCTCCAGAAATGTCTACAGAGGATGCCCCCAGGGCTCTGTCCTTGGCCCTTTCCTATGGAATGTAGTCATGGACGAGTTCCTGAACCTTGACCTGGGGGATGTTTCCACCCAAGCCTTTGCAGACGACTTGATACTGACAGTCACTGGAAACTATAGAGCTTCCCTGGAAACAACAGCCAACAGAGCCGTTACAAAGCTACAAGAATGGGCCAGCCTCCATAAACTACTTCAATTCTACTCAGAGGATTTGTTTGTTTGTTTGGTTTTGATTTTAATGGCGCATTAGCTACTAAGGCTATAATGTGCCAAGACCTACTCAGAGGAACCCTTCAAATAAGCAGGCCACCACAGATTAAAATTGCTGGTAGAACCATCAAACTGACAACTGAGATGAAGCCTTGGGGTAATTCCCGACCCCAAGCTCACATTTTACCCGCATATAGACTACCTTCATCGCAAAGTCAGGAACTACACAGCAATGGTAGTGAGGATTAGCAGGTCTGACTGGGGCCTAAATCACCGCTCACTGCAAATGTTATACAAAGCTGTATTTATTCCCACTATAACCTACTCTGCAGGTGTCTGGTATCATCGTGCACTCACTGTTCGTAACCAAAGGAAGCTCACCTCCATCCAGCGTAATATCCTTCCCACTATCACAGTGCCTGCTGCACAGTAAGCAACCCAGCATTCCAAGTCTTGGCAGGAATTCTCCCTCTGGACCTGCAGATAATTCACAAAGGGACTCCCTACCACCATCCTGGATTTCACTACAAACCCAGCAAACACCATCAAAGAAGAAAAAAAGCGCCTGGCAAAACAGATGGAATACCATCCCCAAAGGTTCCATCACTAAAAAATTCTTACCTGAAATAGCCCAGATCTATCCTAAAGCTCCCGCATGGTACAGCCCAGGGTTATATACCACTTTCCTGATTACAGGCCATGGATCCATAAATAACAAACTTGCCTCTATGAACATTGTGGATGACCCTCGCTGTCTTTGTGGTGATAACGAAGACTGGGATCACCTATTCTGTTTGCCCGCTCTACAAGGACCTGTGAATGTTGCTCATATCAAAAATACATGACTTGCCTTGAGGAAATGAACATTTTCTGATCAATGAGGAAATCCAGTACCACGCTTTCTCTGCCTTCGCCCATGATCTCTTCACCAGAAGAAGTTCCCTGGAACCGATACATATTAATCAATACCCTTTTCTCATATACTGAACATCTTCATCTAGATTGTGACCAATTCTAGCTACTGAACTTGACACTCAGGTCGCTTGAATTGTTTCATCCGTGTCTCTCTTGATACGTGATTGTCTTTCCACCCTCTCGAGGGCCCTCCTCTTCCACTTCCACTTAGGTGGGAGAATTCCCACCCAACCTGCGAATGATGCCTGCATTCCCTTACATCCTCAATCGCTCTGTCTATACCACCTTTCCTTTACCCTCTCCGGTACATCCTGTACCCTATATATATATATATTTTTTTTTTTTTTTTTTGGTCTCTTTCCAGGAAGCTCAGGCAACCTGGAGGAGACTAGCCAGAGAATTATGGGCAGCCTGGCAACTTCCTAGTGGTGTGTGTGCAGGCGACGTGGGGTCCCACCAGGGGCCCTGTGGCCAAAAGCCAGGACACCCAACAGAACTCAGCACAATACTTTAGTATTAGTATAAGTAATGGCCGCATGGTGCAAGAAAGCCTATGGCTTATGCTGCACCAGCCAAAGAGAGAAAAAAAAAAAAAAAAAAAAAAAAACGGAATAAAACAATGATAAAAAAAAATAATAATAAATAAATAATAATAATTAATAAAAGAAAAAGAAATTACACCTATCATCCTATGCACTTCCCTGACCCGAAGGTACTATCCAGATGACCTTTGAATTTCCCCAAACTGTCAGCCTCTACCACCCATGTAGGCAACTTATTCCAGTAATTTATAACTCGCTGGCTAAAATAAAACTGCAGTCCAATCTAAACATTTCCCCCGTAACTTGAATTTATGTCGCCTAGTTCGAGCATCATTTATAATCTTGAAAATTTCATCCTCATTCATTTTACAGATGCCTCTCAGAGCCTTAAACACCTCAATCAAATCTCCTCTAAGGTGTATAGTTTCCAAACTCTGCAACCCACATATTCGAAGTCTTTCTTCATAAGGACGCCCTTTTGCCGATCTCATCAGGCGAGTTACTCGTCTTTGTACAATTTCAAGAAGCTTGATGTCTTTCTTTAGGTGCGGTCTCCATACTTGAACACAGTATTCAACTTCTCGAAAATCTGCTGCCAATTCCTTAAATGCCGATCTTCAGGTAATTCTCCAGTGGGGCAAAGACAACTTAGTTGATTTCAACCCATCTAAAACTCAGTCTTGTCTTATATCTCGCAAAAAGGATTCTTCTGCTCCTATGCTTATCTTTAGTGACACTCCGATTTCTAGGCAAAATGATATATCTCTTTTGGGGATTACCCTGACTTCTAATCTCTCTTGGCATAAGCACATTACAAATATTGCTTCCTCTGCATCTAAAAAACTTGGTTTTCTCTTTCGCTCTCGGCGTTACTTTTCTTCCAAACAGCTGCTCACTCTGTATAAATCGCAAATCCACCCTGCTATGGAATATCGTTCCCACATCTGGGGTGGTGCCCCCAAAACCTCTCTCAGGCTTCTTGATTCCATTCAGAAGAGGGCAGTTAGGTTAATTAATGATTCATCTCTAACAGTGTCTCTCCACTCGCTTTCTCACAGACGTACTGTTTCTGCTGCATGCCTCTTCTACGGATACTTCCATGTGCACTGTTTTTCTGAACTGGCTTCTATAATTCCCGCCCTCTCTTTCAAAACAGTCCAAACACGTGCCGCCACCAGCCAACATCCATTTACTGTCCAACTTCAAACTCACAGGACCAACTTTTCATCTTCCTCGTTTATTCATTCAACTGCCGTTTTCTGGAACAACCTTCCTTCATACGTATTTCCTGAAAATTACAATCTACAGAAGTTCAAGTCCAATGTCAACAAATATCTTCTTTCATCTTCTCAACCTCCAACCCAAGCACGGTACTAAGTACTATAGGTTCTAATACCTGTCGTGTTTGGGGTTCACATAAAAAAAAAAAAAAAAAGTATTCCAAGTGTGGTCTAACAAAAGCCTTATATAATGGGATTATCACGTCCCTATCTCTACTTGCAAAAGTTCGATAGATCATCGATAAGACACCATGGGCCTTCCTTGCAACCTGTTTACAATGCTCAGAGAATTTCATGTCTGACTGTATCGTAACACCCAAGTCCCTTTTCTCCAGTACTGGGTTTAGTTGAACTCCACCAAGTGAATAAGTTATTTTGGGATTATTGTTTCCCAGTTGTAATACCTTACACTTTGTTGGATTAAAGCATAGCTGTCATTTTTCTGACCATTCCTGAAATCTATCTAGGTCTCTCTCTGAAGAAGCTCAGGTTTACAGTGATCATTATCTACTCCACCAATTTTAACATCATCTGCAAATTCAGACATCACGCCCTCTATCTCTTCATGGATGCCGTTTATGAAAATTAAAAACAACAATGGTCCTAATACTGATCCTCGGGGAACCCCACTTCTTACATCAACCCAATCTGAGGAATAGCCATTTATCACAATCCTCCTGCCCTGAAGCCATCCTGCTATCCATCTAAGGATTTTTCCAGTGATTCCAACCTGTTCCAGCTTATAAAGCAACCACTCATGTGGGACTGAGTCAAAAGCTTTGCTGAAATCTAAATAAACAATGCCGAAATTATTCCCTAAATCCAGCTTGTGAGTGACCCTTTCAAAATAGCGAACCAGATTTGTTAAACATGATTTTCCCTTTACAAAACCATGCCGAGTATCCTTGAGAATTTCAATTCGATCCAAATGATCCTGAATTCCACCCTTGATCATTGCCTCCATGATTTTCGCTACCACTGAAGTCAGACTGACAGGTCGATAATTTCCCACTTCACTCTTAGAGCCACCCTTATATATGGGAGATACATTGGCACTTTTCCAATCCAAGGGAATCTCTCCAGAGTCTAGTGATGCTCGCATAATTAGCCTCAATGGTTTAATGCACTCACTTGCCCTTAAGATTATAGGGTATATTCCATTAACTTCAGGAGCCTTACTGGCCTGTAGGCTCGAAAGTTTTTTCATTAAATAATCTTGCGAATTTCAATATCATTAATCACATATTTTTCAACTTCGCTCCTGCAATTTCCCATTGCCACAAAAGGTTTTTCATTTGTAAATATCGATGCAAAATAACTGTTGAGTTCATCTGCAACGGCAGCTGGTGTATTTAATACTATCCCCTTTCCCTTATGTAAAGGTCCGATCTGGTTTGTCCTGCTCTTGTTGGAACTAATAATGGCTAAATTATTGCAATGGAATTGTCGTGAAAATCTGACGAAATACGGAGGATGTCAAAATGCTAATGCGCAAATATGGACCTGTTTGCTTTCGTTTGCGAGAAACTTACCTAAAGGCAAATGATGAGCCCATCTTGCGAAATTTTACTGCTATTCGTATAGACAGAAACGGGGATGGTCGACCCATGGAGAAGTCGCAGTCCTCATGGCCAACCATATCTCTTTCTCACAAGTTCGACTGAACACTAACTTAGAAGCAGTAGCCATTCGCTTAGCAATAAGCGAATAAGGAGGTGATTATCCCCTTATATAAGACAATGGTCATGCCACACCTTGAGTACTGTATACAGGTCTGGAGGCCTCGTTTTAAGAAGGATGTAGAGCTGTTGGAACGAGTACCGAGAACTCCTGCCCACCTGGCTATGGAGGCGCCTTCTGATATAATCGCTTTAAAGGTAGATATAATGCTTTGACCTAATGGCTGAATTAAATAAGTTGTATTAAGTGGTAGGAAATTACTTCAACATTTGGATGACTTCTAATTCTTTCGGATGGCTTGGCACGTTATCCAATAGTAATAAAACTTTGAAATCTTGATTTTCCCACAAGTTCAAGTTCAATAGCACAGAACCTAACATGGGATTTCTCAACAAAATAAATTACAGGGATTCCCCCCCCCTTTTTTTGCATAACTAGCGAGTCAACAGCGGGGATTCGCAAAAAAAAAAAGAATGGAAATGTTGAAAAATGACATCCAACATAATAGCAAGGTTCCCCCGCACAAATGCTCAAAAATACTGTGCTATGCGAGGTTTCTGCAATTCTCTAACTGTTTTGGAGCAAAACCGCGTTATATAAATACCATGTAGTGCGAAGAATGCTGCAATTCATCAATCGTGTTAGAGCGAAACCGTGTTGTAGAAATACCATTTATACGAATGTTGCCTGTACTCTGGTTCTGTGAATCGGTTGTATTTATGTTTGAGAAGAGAGAGAGAGAGAGAGAGAGAGAGAGAGAGAGAGAGAGAGAGAGAGAGAGAGAGAGAGAGAGAGAGAGAGAGAGAGAGAGAGAGAGAGAGAGAGAGAGAGAAGATACTTGTTGATACTGGGCTTAAATTTCTGTAGATTATAATTTTCAGGGAGGGGAATGCCACAGGTGAATTAAACTCTGGCAGTCAGCTAGATGATTTTGTAATAACTGAGAAGAAAGTGGAGGAGAAATTGTTGAGGATAAACATAAAAAAGGCACTCGGGGTGGATGGGATCCATCCAGTTATATTAAAGGAGGCAGCAAAGGAAGTAAGCAAACCCTTAGCCATAATTATGAGAGCTTCCTTGGACTCAGGAGGTACCCATAGACTGGAGATGTGCAAATGTGACCCCAATTCACAAAGGAGGATCAAAGGCTGACACAAGTAATTACAGACCTGTTAGTTTAACTTCTGTTCCAGGAAAATTAATGGAAGCACTGCAGGATCATCTAGAAAAGACTTCACTTATAGCTCGGACACAGCATGGTTTTGTTAAGGGAAAGTCTTGCCTGACCAATTTGATTGGATACTATGATGTGGTCACAAAGGAACTGGATGCAGGGAATAATTTTGATATCATATATTTGGATATTAGAAAGGCTTTTGATACTGTTGCACATGGAAGACTGCTTCAAAAATTGGAGCAGTGTGACATTGGAGGCAAATTGCTACTATGGATAAAGGGATGGTTGAGTGGGAGAAGACAGAGAGTGGTAATCAATGGACATTGCTCATTGTGGATTAATGTTATTAGTGGAGTCCCTGAGGATTCAGTGTTGGGTCCATTGTTGTTTTCTGTATTTATAAATGATATTGATGATGGTATATCAAGCTTAATGTCCAAGTTTGCAGATGATAAGAAGGTTGGCAGGGTTGTTAAGGACACTATTAACAGTACGCTGCTGCTGCAACAGGATCTAGAAAAGTTGAACAGATGGGCAGAGAGGTGGCAAATGAAGTTTAACATTGACAAATGTAAAGTACCAACTATGTGGTACTACACTGACATAGTGCTGGGGGAAAGACGCCTCCGGTGGTTTCTCACATCTGCGCCATATGAACTCTGTGTAGACAAACTGTATCACTGTGAAAGCAGAAAAATTTTTTGTGTTATAAATGAAGTACACCTAATTCTGTTTTTACACGATAGATACGTTCCTGAAAAATACGTGTAAAAAAGACATAGTATTTATGGAAGAAAAGAAGATTGGTTCCGGATCTAAAAAATCAGTAAAAATAATTAAAAAAAAAAAAAAAAAAAAAAAAAAACACATAAAAATATTTGTTTTAAGCTTATTATTTTATTTCAACAAAATACACATGTAATCATATGTAATGAAAAGGTATTAAAGTAAATTTGTATGCATATGAAATGAAAAAAATTCTTCATGAACAAAAAAAATCTGTTTTACACATAAGATTTTATTCATTTTTCACTTTCTGATAATAAACGGCGCATACGTTTGCGTATGACTGGAACATCACTGCTATCACTAGAAATGTTGTGGACATTGTCTTCTTCTTCTATTAATGAAATTCTTTCTGTGATCTCTTGAGCAAAATCAGCACGAGACTCCTCTGGTGCTGATGTTTTACCGGTTTTACGAAAGAATTCAGTTATTAATCATTGTGTTCGTGTTTTGGTTAGGCTGTTATATAATTCTCTGTAAGAGGCTGTCAACTTCAGTTCACGTTGAAACTTCCCAGTGTGTTGCTCATTAGGGTCATGTTTGACAAATATTTGATTACCTAATTTTCTGGCCAGTTCCAGACCTTCTTTTATTAAATCTGCATTTAGAACAGGATCATTTTCTTCATTATCACTACGTTCTGTGGGATATGGAGTTCCAAGGACAACCTCTAATATTTCATCTTCACTTAGGGCTTTGTCGGTTAACAATTCATCAATATCTTCAAACGATAGTTCATTGAATCCTTCTCCACCAATTTTGAGTGCCATTGTAATGATGTTGGGAAATTTGGTTGTATTAGGGATGATGGGATCTTTGCTTATTACATTGTGGCCAAACTGCTTTCCAACACGCATTTAAAGTTGCTGGTTTTAATTCAGATAACGCTAATCCAACTTGATTGATACAATCCATAATTGAGAATTTCTTCCACACATCAATGACTGTTAGTGTTTCATGATTCAGTTTGTCCAAAACGTTTTGGAATGTTCGTTTTACTTAGTATGTTTTAATTGTCGCAATTATACCTTGGTCTAACGGTTGTATCAAAGATGTAGTATTAGGTGGCAGAAATAAAATTTGTACGTTTGGGTATTCCAAGACAGGATGGCCGGGTGCATTATCACAAATCAGAAGAACTTTAAATTCGAGACCTTTCAAATTCATATAACGTCTGACTTCTGGGACGAAACATTTGTTGAACCATTCTGTAAAGATAGCAGTGGTCACCCAGGACTTCTTGTTTGCCATCCAGTGAACAGGCAATTTATTGATATCTACACCTTTCATTGAACGTGGGTTTAGGGCTCAATTTACCAGCAGTGGTTTCAACATACAATATCCTGAAGCATTGGAGGAAAATAATAAGGTCACACGATCCTTAGCTACCTTAAAACCACCAGCAGTTTTCTGCGATTTGGCTATATACGTTTTGTTCGGCATTCGTTTCCAGAAGAAACCAGTTTCATCTGCATTCCACACTTGATCAAGAGTGTATCCTCCATTTTCAACAATTTTTGCAAGTTGCTGCGGGAATACTTTAGCAGCCGATTCATCTGCAGATGCAGTTTCACCTTTAATTTTTATAATATGAAGAGCATTCCTTTTAAGAAACCCTGTCATCCAACTTGTACTCGCAGAAAATTCATACTTTCTGTTTAACTGAGATGAAGTGCTTGACTCCTTTTCTTTAATCTGTCTGTAAATTCTTAGTGCTGTTTGCTTGATGGCATTTCCATTTACTGGTACTCTTTTTTGTGACTGATCTTCTATCCATATTACCAGAGCCCTTTCCATTTTTTCCTTGACAATATCTCTTGTATATGATGATGAATTAACACTTACTTTTGTTCCAGAACATACCAACTTCCTAATTGCAGCTTCATTTTTCTTAATAGTTCTTACGGTAGCTTCATGTACACCAAATGCTTTCCTACAGACGTAGCCCCTTGTCCAGTTGCAAGACAATCTAAAATTTGAATTTTAAGTTCCAAAGAAATCGCTTTCCTTTTCATTTTGGTAATAGGCGAATTATTTGACATTATATAAGGGCTACCGAAAAATATCTCAGTTATAATTAATAAAAAAAAAAGGTATGAAAAATTTGTAAACTTACAATTTATTGACTATCGGCAAAATTAATAAATTTATATGTGCACAAATTTCACTAAAGACTCTTTCACTTTGAAATAGAGCTTACTACTAAATGTCTTCCGAAGATACAATGCACGAATACCGTAGATGTGCACCAAATTCAATAAAAATGTTGATGATTCATAGATACCTAGATGTACACATTGGTAAACAAAAGCACACGTTTCAAAACGCACACACTAGCTGTTATCCAATCTATTGGTGCGTGTAATATAGAAATGATACTAATATGCCACAAATAAAAAAAATTTTTCTTAGAATTTGGGCAAAAAATTCTCTCTGTGCGATATCCACCCAGTTAATAGAGGCCATGTAGTACCTTAAGGCATCGCAATTTCCTTTTCTGAATGAAGTTATATACACCTAATTCCATTTTTGCACAAACGTTTTTTACACGAATTTGATTTAACACAAATTCAACGAGGGTTACCTGTACTACGGTACCGTTTGTGTTTGGGATACGTAAAAAAAAAAAAAAAAAAAAAAAAAAAACCCAAAGAAATGACTTAACATACTCATAACTTACCTTTTGAAAATTTTTCATTTTTATTATCACTGGATGAAGAATCGGATATACATAAATCAGTTGGTTCAGAGCACATTCTATCTTTAGTGGGTACTTTTACAAATGACATTTCAGGAAATGTGCTGAGACAGATATCTTCTTTTGATGACAGTGTTTTTGATGACTCACTCTGCATCCATGAATTAAGAACAGGAAGGCCAGGAGGAGGAGGAATAAAAAGTTCAGCCTTTGACTCTTCTGATTTGCCCATAATGGCAGATAATCTAACAGGATCTGTGAAGTCACTAAATTCAGCAGCAGGTTGGGGTTTGATAGGTTCATGTTTTTCATTAATACCACCAATTCCATGTAAGTTTGATGTATGCGGTGGTTGCTGATGTCCATTCATCACAGGAGGAAATGAGAGCATTGATACTGCATACTAGAAAAGAAAAATTATATATGATAATTTTGGCATTTTAAAAATAGCATTAAAAGCTGTAAAATGATAAATTTTATAAAATGATAAATAATATAAAATGATGTGTAAAATGATAAATAATATAAAATGATGCGTAAAGTGATAAATTTTATTTATCATTTTACATATCAAGCATACAAGCATAGTAATATGCTTGTATTCAGTTTTTAAATCGATCCAGCCAACCATTGTAACATACACAATCGGAGCATCTAAATTGTTTAGCAAATTTTTCTGCTTGAGCGTTAAAGATCGGGCTGTCTATTGAAAAACCAGCACTTCTTTTTGTAGTGAACCATTGAAGCAATGCTTTATCGGTGTCTGTAACCTCACACTTTTTAATATTTTTTTGGCTAAGTTCTTTTCCAGTGCCGATATAAACATCTTTATTCTTCTACAATGTCATTACTGTTGAAGACGACAATGAAACTTTTTACACACTTCAACATTTTTTGCACCATGTTCTGACTCACGAATAATTTATTTCGACCCTTTCGCGAATCGAGACACTTTCTTTTGTTAGTAGAGATGTTTCTAAAGGAGGGGATTGTTTCTAACTAATTTTTTTTTTAAATAGCAGTAAAGTGAGCTGCTAAAGTGAGAAGTCCCAAAATGCATACAAAATTCTTAGAAGTCGTAAAATAAATTTATGGTTCAGTGAATACAAGACAATCTGTAAATAGGGTAATGTGACAAGCAGAAGGCCAATACACTATTGTATAGCCCCCCATCACCGAAAGGACAAGGTCATAAACCGGCCGCTAATCCGACGCAGGTAGTCATAAAAGCAAAGTCGGCCTTTTAAATTTTTCTATTACAAGAAGTAGTTGGTCTTTTCAACTACCCGAGCAATTAAGAATGTTTGCATAGTTACCAAAATTTGTATGGTATTTCCGTGTAGTACGCATGTTATAACAGTTAGGGATTGTATGGGAATATGTGTAAATTAAAATCATTATGGCCTTTTGCTTGTTACAGCTGTCATCTTGTTATTTCCATGCTCGTTATAACCAACTTCAACTGCATTTTTATTTAAACCAAGTTGTACAGCTTTCAGTTGTGTTAATTTAGTAAAGTAGATAAAATTTTTCTTACGTGGACTCCAAAATTGCGGAATAACATTATCATTAATAGAGGTTGCTGTTGTTATTTGGTAAGACCATATTGCTTCGGGGGGGGGGATATGCGGTGGTCATTCCCTGACCTTTCCACATCCTCCGTATTTGGTGAGCATGGGCGCGAACACCGGTCTAATTAATACGCGTGTGCTACGCACTGCGGCTCCTGCCCACCTGGCTATGGAGGTGCCCCTTTAATATAACTGGATAGATTTTACCACCCCTGGTGCCTTTCTTATGTTTAACTTAAACAATTTATCCTCCACTTTGCTTTCAGTTATTACATGTCGGAGAAAGAGGAAATTCTGCTGAAACTGTCAAGTGTTAAGTGTCCTTTCCATATTGCTATTTCACATTCTCTTTTGTAGTTTCATAGGATTAAGAGTATTTTTTCCAAGGTTCTGAATTATTTACAACATTATGAATGTAACTAGAGTAATATAATAATGTAACCTTGGTAGCACAATACATATCATTCATTTAGGTATCTCTTAGTGTAGCATTCTCAAAGTGGAAATCATGCCTTAGACTACAACAGAAAAGTAAAATTCTCAAAATACAGGGGATACTCTTGCCTGAGGGGAGTATTCAAGGATCAAGGAGCAGTTCTTTTATGAATTACAGCTTTACAAAATGTGCTACTTTTTTTATGTTTACAGACCTATCTGGAATAGGACATGATAGTCAAAAGGATCTCTTTGTGTGTGGGCATGTTCATCACACAGTGTGAACAAATTAAGCATGAACTCAGCGTTCTGATAGGTGTCCATGACAGTTTGAAGAACGGTATTAATGCTCACGAAGGGATTAAAAAATGGGGGCAAATCAATGCAAGAGCATACACTTGTGCATCAGATAACACAGCAGCAGCAATCCTAAAGTCAGAATGCATTAGTCCAATAGTTATTGTTGGTGACTCTACTGGCTTTGGGATAAGATTATCCATGTGCTAGTCAAAGAATTTTCAGTTCCAGGAAAAGGATAAGTTTTTGAAAATTTTTTGCCATTTGATTGACCTAACCATCATATTAAATCATATTCTGTAACCAGCTTTATTGTCCTAGTCACTCCTTTAGTTTACTTTTTTTTTTTTTTTTTTTATGAAAACCCAAAACACGAGAGATATTAGAACCTATAGTACTTAGTACCGTGCTTGGATTGGAGGTTTGTGAAGACGAAAGAAGATATTTGTGGACATTAGACTTGAACTTCTGTAGACTGTAATTTTCAGGAAATATGTATAAAGGAAGGTTGTTCCAGAAAATGGCAGTTGAATGAATAAACGAGAAAGATGAAAAGTTGGTTCTGTGGGTTTCAAGTTGGACAGTAAATAGATATTGGCTGGTGGCTGAACGTGTTCGGTTTGTTTTTGAAAGAGAGAGTGGGAATTATAGAAAACAATTCAGAAGAACAGTGCCAATGTATCTGTAGAAAAGGTGTGCAGCAGAAACAGTATGTATATGTGACAGCGAGTGGAGAGACTCTGTTAGAGAGGAGTCATTAATTAACCAAACTGCCATTTTTTGAATGGAATCTAGAAGCCTGAGAGAGGTTTTGGGGGCACCGCCCCAGATGTGGGAACAATATTCCTGGTAGAGCGGATTTGCGATTTGTACAGAGTGAACAGCTATTTGGAAGAAAAGTAATGCCGAGAGCGAAAGAGAAAACCAAGTTTTTTAGATGCAGAGGAAGAAATATTTATATGTGCTTGTGCCAAGAGAGATTAGAAATCAGGGTAATCCTCAAAACAGATATATCATTTTGCCTAGAAATCAGAGTGTCACCAAAGATAAGCAAAGGATCGGAAGAATCCTTTTTGCGGGATATAAGACAAGACAGTTTTAGAAGGATTGAAATCAACTAAGTTGTCTTTGCCCCACTGGAGAATTACCTGGAGATTGGCATTTAAGGAATGGGTAGCGGATATTCGAGAAGTTGAAGCTGATTGAGCAGGGCAAAGTTTCTCAAAATGAAAAATGGAATGCAATGTGCAATCCATTTTGCCAAATTGGCAAAACTATGAATAGGATTTTCCAGTTAATGAAAGAAGGTCGTTAATATACAAGAGGAAAAGAACTGAACCTTGGGGGACACCAGCAGTAGTGGAGAAGTAAGAAGACAGAGAGCCATCTACCATTACCCTCAGTGAGCGATCAGAGAGAAAATGGGATAACCAATTCCAAAAAACAGTTGGCAAACCATAATATGGAAGCTTATTTAGAAGACCTTTATGTCAAACATGATCAAAAGCCTTTGAGATGTCAAGAGAAACTGCTTGTGTTTAACCGAACTTTTCCATTGAATTTGTCCATAAATATCTAACATAAGCCAGAATATCACCAGTGGATCGAGACTGACAGAATCCATACTGGCAATCGTTGATCAGACGGAAGGTTTCTAGGCAGTTTAAGAGTTGGCATTTAATTGATTTCTCCATTATTTTAGAAAGAGTAGAAGTAATTGCAATGGGACGATAATTGGACGGGAGAGATTTGACACCTTTTTAGGAACTCACTGGATATGAGCAAATTTCCAAGCAGAAGGAAAAACACCTTTGGAATAGGAAAGTGAAAAAAAGTCGGCAAAGAACAGGAGTAAGTTCGGGAGCACAGGTTTTGAGAACAAGTGGAGAAATACCATCGGGACCTGGAGCTTTCTTAGCTTCAAGATTCGTTAAAATCCTTCTGACATCCTTTTGACGGAAGACCACAGGAGGCATTGAATGGGGTGTTTTGGGAGGTGTTTTACAACGATCATTAATACATGAGTTTGAAGAGAAATGGGATGCTAGCAAGTCAGCTTTATCCTTGGCTGAAGTGACAACAGAAGCATCTGGTTTTGACAGAGGTGGGAGCAGAGATGGGCAAAAGTTGCGCCAATAGCTTTGGCAAGAGACAAGAATGCTCAGCTACCATTAGGGCAAGAAGCAAGTTTTCTACTCTTAGCCTGTTCAAAATCTAGTTTGGACTGATTAACAACTGTTTTACAATTGTTGAGAGCTTTGGTTTAGGCAGAAAATGAAACTGAAGAATTGCAAACAAGCCAATTACGATATGCAACGTTCTTCTCTTGAACAGCCTTAGCACATTTAATAGAAAACCAAGGTATAGATAAAGGACGAGATTTTAAAGTGGAGTGTGGAACAAAGGATTCCACTGCCAGAAGAATAATTTCACTGACACGATCTGAGCAAACGTTGACATCAGAAGTTTTGAAACAGTAATCCTACAAAGGAAAAGAAGAAAACAAATCTCACACATCATCCCAATTTGTATTCTTGTAATGCCAAATAATACGAGGTTCGGAATAGATATGACATAAAGGCTGCATAAGAGAAGAGAAAATCACCAAGTTGTGATCTGAGATGCCTAATGGATCACTCACTTTGACTGTGTACTTAGAAAGGTTAGGGAAAAAAAGATCAAGCGTTTTGGCTGTATGGTTAGGATTGTCTGGTATTCTTGTAGGTAAATGAACAATCTGTGCAAGGTCAAGAATTGGTCCCACCGTATAGAATTTAAGTACTGTCTCAGACCACTGTAGTCACCTTTACGAAAGCAAAAACCCTTCCCTTTACCCCTAATGGTAGTTACCTATTTGAGTAAATCCCACTTCAGCACATTGTGATCACTGCTACCTGGTGGTTCCTTTATCAGCAGATTCTTAATGCATGAAGAATCACTACTGATAATCAGATAAAGAGTATTATTCTCTCTAGTTGCCTTCCGAACATGCTGATGTAGAAAACAATCATCCAATAAATCCACAAAAGCCTTGCTAGTGTGAGTGACCAACCCACAAATTCCAGTCAATATCCGGGAAATAAAAATCCCCCATTATAAGACTGTCTGAAATACTGGCCCACTCTATTTCCCTGTACAGTTTCTTGTTATACTCATCAGTCATTAGGCTATAACACAACCGTAATCTCAATTTTGATCTCCCAATGTTTATGTCACACCAAACTGACTCGACACTGCACTGTCCAGCGATGTCGACTGGCTTCATTTCCTTGGATTTTATGTGATTCTTAACTAATAGCATAACCCCTCCTCTCTTCCTATCCTGTCTATTCACCCTGTACACATTGTAATCCCCAAATTCCAGTTCTGCATTCTTTATATCTGTGCTACACCATGTCTCTGATATCCCAACAATATCTACCTTATGTTTTCAGCAATACTTCAAATTCATCAAATTTATTTACCAAACTCTTAGCATTGGTGTATATGAAAGTATACATGCACCTGTTCCTATTTTTAGTTACCCTAACACAACCCATGTGTTTACTTGTACCACAATGATTCCCAGCAGTCTACGAAATACCCTGCATCTTGTTTTTCAGGCTGCTGCTCATTCCAATAGAAACAGTGCAAGAATCACTTTCACCTCTGCCAATGGCTACTATTAATCTATTACCCCCAAGGTAGCAGTTTTCCGACTCACCTAACACTGCCTCGATAGCATCAGGAAATATTCTTGCACACTTTCTATTTAAGTGTATCCCACCTCTGTAGAAGCAGTCTCTCCTGTTAACAAGTACAGACCAGGCTGAAAAAAATTCTACCCCTTGAGCCTTGCACAATCTTTCCAGGGCCGAATTGATCGATAGGGCTCTCATCATATACTCCCTCCTATCGTGTCTGGGCAGAATTGTAGACACTTTCAAATTCAACCCTAATTCTCGGCTTTTTTTTCAACAGTGACCTGTACTTGTTATGTAATTCCACCGGTCTTTTACTCTTAATATCATTAGTACCAAAGTGTACAACAATATCACCTTTTGTGCCCTTAAAAGATGATATCCGCTCTACGACTTCATCAACCTTTGCCCTTGGGAGACATACCCTGGTCCTGTTTCCCCTATCCTTTTAAAATAGCATGTTCCCCGTTTCCCTGACAATAGAATCACCAACAACTACTAGTTCCGGTGGGACCAGCACATTGTGCCTTGGGGGTTGCCGCTGTGTTGCGTGATGACAAAGTGCAAGCTCTGGTGTTGATGTGGGCAGTTGGGAGCTTGATAGGCCCATAAATTTAGATCCTTTGAGGGCATCCACCCTGTCCATCAAGCTCTCATATAGGCCAATAACAACGCTGAGTTGTTGCCTGATTTACTCACACTCCTTACATTGCGCACACACACAAAGACCCTTGCAATATCATGTCCTGTACCTGATTGCTCCACAAACATCAACTTTTTTTTACCATCTATCTCGGAAAATCGAGAGTCTACTGCACATATCTTTGACAAGTCATTAGCCGTAATAATGAAAAATGGTTGGAAGTCAAGAGAAGGATAAATTTTGGATGGACAGCATTCGGGAAATATAATCACATACTGAGGAGCAATATCCCAATTTGTATGAAACATAAAATAATAAACCAATGTATACTCCCCATCATGACTTATGGAAGTGAAACTTGCACACTCACCAAACAGATGGAAGAAAATCCAAAATTACACAGCAAAGAATGGAATGAATTATATTAGAAATCAGGCTGTTAGTTAAGAAGAGAAACACATGGATCACGCAGCAAACACAAATAAAGGACATTGTTATGAAAGCTAAAGAACTGAAGTGGACTTGGGCAGGACAGATAGCTTCGAAGACACGATGACAGACGGACTAAGAAAATAATAAAATGGTACCAAGAGGGGCTAAAAGAAAACCTGGTAGACAACAACAACAGAGATGGAGAGGTAAAATTCATGAGTTCGTGTGTAGTAAATGGATGGTCATTGCACAAAACAGAAGAAACTGGAAAGCATTAGCTGAGGCATACGATGCAAAAAAGCAAGCTTATACATCACCAGCCAAGAAATACCAAAAAGATTTCACCCATCCAGTGGCTCCAAATGTTTGTCTAGTTCAGCCTTAAATTTATTTAAGCTATCAATTTCCACAACAATAGATGGAAGTCTGTTCCAGCAATCATCTACCCAGTTGCAAACGGTAAACTTCCGCACATCTATTCTACAACTGTCTTTCCTCAATTTGAATTTATGCCCCCTCAGGTTCTTAGTCTGAGAGGATGCAGAAGTATTCCTTCAGCATTGAGCCTGCTCAAACCATTCAAGGTCTTACAGACATATTATCAGACACCTTGCAGGTGCCTAGCCTCCAGATATTGCAACTTGCAGAACATGAGCCTTTCTTCGTAAGCGCACCCCTTTGTTCCTCTCACCAGTCTTGTTGCTCTTCTCTGTACTCGTTCTACCACCTCTACATCTTTCCTAAAATGAGGCCTCCAGACCTGTACGCAGTAGTCAAGGTGTGGGCTGACCACAACATTGCAGAAAGGAAATAATCACCTCCTTATTGCTACTAGCAAAATTCCTGTATACCATTGACAAAACTCCATGAGATGTTCTGGCAGCCTGTATGCACTGTCCGAGAACTTCCTATGTGACTACCCCCTGGTCTTCTTCATTCTCCAGTACCCTGTACAGTTGGTACATTACTCTACAACTATAACTGAATTCTTGTCAAGATGATCCTGCAGTGCTTCTTTAACCAGTGCTTCCATTAATTTTCCTGGAACAGAAGTTAAACTCACAGGTCTATAATTACTTGGGTCAGCCTTTGATTCTCCTTTGGGGTTACATTGGGGTTACATTTGCAGATCTCCAGTCTGTGGGTACCTCCCCTGAGTCCAACGAAGCTCTCATAATTATGGCTAGCGGATTGCTTATTTCCTTTGCTGCCTCCATTAATATAACTGGATAGATCCCATCCACCCAGGTGCCTTTCTTGTATTTATCTTCAATAATTTCTCCTGCACTTTACTCTCAATTATTACAAGATCATTTAGCTAACTGCCAGTGTTTACTTCATCTATGGCATTCCCCTTCCCGAATAACTCCTCATGTGTGAATGTAGAGGCAAAATATCGATTTAGTTTGTTAGCTACCTGAGCAGGATCATGAACAGTTGGACCATCGATATCAAGTGGACCAATCTGATTCATCCCCTTCCTTCTAGAGTTTACATAAGTAAAGAACTCCTTGATATTTTTCTTTGCATCCCTTGCCAAAGATTTCTCGTAATCTGCCTTCACCTGTCTAACCTCCTTTGTAACTTGGTTACAGATCAACTTATATCTATCATAGGCTTCTGTGCCATGTATTAATTTATATGTATCCCATGCATTTTTCTTCTCTGCCATATGTCTCATTATTTCATCTGACATCCATTTAGACCTGAACCTTGAACAATATTTCTTAGTTGGTATGTAAAGCCTAGTAGCTTCCAAGATAAGTTCTTTGAATGTTCCCATTTTGAGTTTGCTGTTGGTAACATCAGTTGGTCCCACTGTATCGAATTTCAATACTGTCTCAGACCATCGTAGTCTCCTTTACGAGAGCAATAACCGCTCTCTTTACCCCTGATGGTAGATACCTCCTTGAGAAAATCCCATTTCAGCACACTGTGATCACTGCCACCTAGTGGTTCGTTTATCTGCAGATTCTTAATATATGAAGAATCACTAATGACAATCAAATCAAGAGTATTGCTCCCTCTAGTTGCTTCCCGAACATGCTGATTTAGAAAACAATCATCCAATAAATCCACAAAAGCCTCGCTAGTGTGTGAGTGACCAAACCCACAAATTCCAGTCAATATCTGGGAAATTAAAATCCCCCATTATAAGACTCTCTGATTTACTGGCCCACTCTATTTCCCTGTACAGTTTCTTATTATACTCATAAAAGTCATTAGGCCTATAGCACACTCCTATTCTCAATTTTTATCTCCCAATGACACACCAAACTGACTCGACACTGCACTGTCCAGCGATGTCGACTGGCTTCACTTCCTTGGATTTTATGTTTCATAATTAATAGCATAACCTCTCATCCCTTCCTATCGTGTCTATCCTTTCTGTAGACGTTGTACTCCCCAAATTCCAGCTCTGCATTACTTATATCTGTGTGACACCACGTAATGTCTCTGATATCCCAACAATATCCGCCTTTGATGCTTTAAGCAATACCTCAAATTCATCAAATTTAATTACCAAACTCCTAACATTGGTGTACACGCAAGTATACATGCACCTGTTCCTATTCTTAGCTACCCTAACACAACCCATGTGTTTACATGTACTGCAATGACTCACAGCAGTCTCTGAAATATCCTGCATCTTGTTTTCCAGGCTGCTGCTCATTCCAATAGAAGCAGTGCAAGAATCACTTTCACCTCTGCCAGTGGCTACTGTTAATCTTGCTTGTATCCCCCCAATCTAGCAGTTTTCCGACCCACCTAACACTGCCTCGATAGCATCACAAATATTCTTGCACCCTTTCTATTTAAGTGTATCCCATCCCCGTAGAAGCAGTCTCTCCTGTTAACAAGTACAGACCAGGGTGAAAAAAATTCTACCCCTCGAGCCTTGCACAATCTTTCCAGGGCCAAATTGATCGACAGGGCTCTCATCATATACTCCCTCCTATCGTGTCTGGGTAGAATTGCAGACACTTTCAAATTCAACCCTAAATCATGGCTTTTTTTCAACAGTCACCTGTACTTGTTAAGTGATTATACACCCCAATCAGATCATCTCGCAGGTGCCTAGACTCCAGATGTTGCAACTTTCAGAACTTAAGCCTTTCTTTGTAAGAGCACCTCTTTGTTCCTCTCACCAATCTTGTTGCCCTTCTTTATACTCGTTCTAGCAATTCTACATCCTTCCTAAAATGTGGCTCCCAGACCTGTACACAGTATTCAAGATCCGGCTTGACCTTTGCATTATACGCAGGGATAATCATCTTGTTTCTGCAAGCAAAATTCCTATATACGGTTGACAGAACTCCATGACCTGCTGGAGCAGCCCGTCTAAGCAGTGCAGACGGGCTGCTCCAGCAGGTCATGGAACTTCATATCTGACTGCACAATTACTCCAGGTATTTTTAATTTCCACTTCCCTGAGTGTAATACCGCACAGTTGGTACGTTTCTCTTGTGTAACTCCTACCCATATGCAGTACTTTGCATTTGTTAATATTAAAATTCAGTTGCCACTTTTCAACTCATCTGTCTAACTTTTCTAGATCCTGCTGCAGTAGTATACTTTCTTTACTGTCATTAATAACCCTATCAACCTTTGTGTCATCTGCAAACTTGGCCATTAAGCCTGATATACCTTCATCGATATCATTCATAAATACACAAAACAACAATGAGCCAGGCACCGAACGCTGGGGTCCTTTGCTAATAGCATTAGCCCACATAAAGCAGTGTCCATTTATTACAACTCTCTATCGTCTCCTACTCAACCATTCCTTTATCCATTGTAGCAACTTTCCCTTATTACCATATCGCTCCAATTTGTATAGCTATCTTCCATGTGCAACGGTATCAAAAGCTTTCCTGAAATCTAAGTATATGATAAAATGTGGCCCTTGATATTGATATCATTTGTGCAAACATGTACAACTATATCACCTTTTGTGCCCTTAAACTGCACAATTTTTCCCAAGTCTTTTTCATTTTCTACCACCTTAAGTGTAGTACCACACAGTTGGTACGTTCCTCTGGGGTTTCTTCTACCCATATGCAGTACTTTGAATTCGTCAATGTTAAACTTCAGTTGCCATTTCTCGGCCAATCTTCCCAAATTTTCTAGATCCTCTTGTAGTAGCACACTGCCATTACTGTTATTAACAACCCTGCCAACCTTTGTATCATCATCTGCAAACTTTGACATTAAATCTGATATACCTTCATCAATATCATTGATAAATATACAAAATAACAGTGGACCCAACACTGAACCCTGTGGGACTCCACTAATAACATTAGTGCACGAAGAGCAGGGCCCATTAATTACCACCCTCTGTCTTCTCCCACTCAACCATCCTTTTATCCTTTGTGGCAACTTACCCTTAATACCATTCTGCTCCAATTTGTACAGTAGTCTTCCATGCGCAACAGTGTCAGAAACTTTCGTGAAATCCAAGTATATTATATCAAAATTATTTTTTGCATCCCGTTCCTTTGTAACCACATCACATCATAATATCCTATCAAATTTGTCAGACAAGACTTTCCCTTAACAAACCCATGCTGTGTCTGAATTATTGCTGCAGTCTTGTCTAGATGATCCTGCAATGCATCTTTAATCAGTGACTCCATAATTTTACCCGGAACAGAAGTTAAACTAACTAGTCTGTAATTACTCGTGTCAAACTTTGATCCCCATTTATGAACTGGGGATACATTTTCATATCTCCCGTCCTTGGGGAGCTCTTCTGAGTCCAAGGATGCTCTCATAATTATGGCTAAGTGTTTGCTTACTTCTTTTGCTGCCTCCTTTAATGTAACTGGATAGATCCCATCCACCCCAGGTGCCATCCTTATGTTATAATAAAGTATTATTTTACAACTTTGATTTCGTAATCAAATAAGAAATGCATTCGGCACATTAAAATTCAAGGTTACATGCATAAGACTCATTAACCGAAATCTGCTTTTAAACTGATGTCACAGTTTTTATAGGTGAACACATTACTGCAAATAATAATATTAGAAGGAATTTTTTTAAATCAACAAATTTGACAAACATTTTTAGGATTGTTTTTAAGTAATGAATATTTTTCATCCAGTTTTACTTAAAATTCCTCAATGGCACAGACAAAGCTTGAAGAATTTCATCCAAAGCCATTTAAGAACTGCTTAATTATAGAGAAATATTGGCATTGGAGGCAAATTGCTGCTATGGATAAAGGGGTGGTTGATGGGGAGAAGACAGAGAGTGGTAATCAATGGACACTGCTCATCGTGGACTAATGTTATTAGTGGAGTCCCTCAGGGTTCAGTATTGGGTCCATTATTGTTTTCTGTATTTATAAATGATATTGATGATGGTATATCAAGCTTAATGTCCAAGTTTGCAGACGATATGAAGGTTGGCAGGGTTGTCAAGGACACTACTGACACTATGCTACTGCATCAGGATCTGGAAAGGTTGAGCAGATGGGCTGAGAGGTGGCAAATGAAGTTTAACATTGACAAATGTAAAGTACTACACATGGGAAACAGCAACCCCAGAGCAACGTATCAACTCTGTGGTACTACACTGACAGTGGTAGAGAATGAAAGGGACCTGGGGGTAGTTGTGCAGGCAGATATGAAGTTTTCTGAGCAGTGCAGACGGGCTGCAAGAGTAGCTCATGGTGTATTGTCGATGATATATAGGAATTTTTCTAGCAGGGATAAGGAGGTGATTATTCCCTTGTATAAGGCAATGGTCAGGCCACACCTAGAGTACTGTATACAGGTCTGGAGGCCTCATTTCAAGAAGGATGTAGAGATGCTGGAACGAGTACAGAGAAGGGCAACAAGATTGGTGAATGGAAGAAAGGGGTGCTCTTACGAAGAAAGACTTAAGTTTTGCAAATTACAGTGTCTGGAGACTAGGCACCAGCGAGGTGATCTGATAAAGGTGTATAAAGCCTTGAATGGTTTGAGCATGCTCAATGCTGATGGGATTCTTCCTCTTGCTCAGAATAATCACCTGAGAGGGCATAAATTCAAATTGAGGAAAGACAGATGTAGGATAGACATGAGGAAATTTGCCTTTAGCCAGCGGGTGGTTGGTTGGTTGGTTGGTGGAACAGACTTCGATCCCTTGTCGTGGAAGTTGATAGCCTAAATAAGTTTAAGGCTCAGCTGGACAGGTATTTCGAATGAACAGAGGGGTGAAGTGGAAGTGGTTATTATTATTTATTATTTTATTTTATTTTATTTTTTGGCTGATGCTGCATAAGCTTGTTTTCTTGCATCAAATGCCTCTACTAATGCTAATGCTAATATTGATAATTACTTACTAATGAGAGAACTGTAGATGCAGATAGTACAGGGCAGTCTGGTAAAGATGGTAAACTGTCATTAGTTAAAGAATGATGAACTTGGTTGTCTTCTATTTCCTTTATCAGTTTTTCTATGTTTTGCTGCAAAAAATTAGAAATATTTATGAAATACTTTCTATAAAATTTTAAACATAATTAAATTAACTATTTCATATTTCTGAAGTATCAGAATTATTGACATAGAATCACAGAAACAATCTGATGTTAAAGACCTCTATGATTTGAATATATTAAACTACAGAGGGTGCAAAATTCCTCTCAATAATTACATAATTTCTTATCCCAACTTATTAAGCCGAGTTTAGCTTAATTCAACTGGTTAAAGTGATATGCAGCTTAGAAAAAGAAAAAAGATGTATTAAAAAAACCTAAAACAACAACCCATGGAAATAAAGTGAAAGGACCAATATGGATGAATATTGGCTTTTAAGATATTTCATTGGAAACAAAAAGTCTGTTGGGCACAGAGGATAGTATATTTTTCCATTAATATTTGTAAAATTATAAGAGAAGTTTACCTCATTGAGGTAAATTTCTCTTATTATCTTACAAATATTGATATCAACGTAGAGCGTATCGAGCATTACAGCTCTGGTTCTATCTAATTTTTCCATTAAGAAAGTATGCATTCAAAATTCTGTCAGCTTTCTAAAGAGTTGAGCTAAAGCCTCTTAAAACATTAACTTTATAGGTAGCATTTTGTTTCTGGACATGATTAAATGGTGTTAGTAAACATGGTCTTGCAATGATTTGAAAGATCTGAAGCTCGGCAATCTCTAATAATTAATATAATTTTAATTTTTCAAAAGTGAAATCACATTCAACATAAATGCAGATAATTATTTCTTGTGTAAAAGGTACAGTTAGGAATTTATAAGATAAAGTTAAATTTAGACATTTCTCACGCTATGTAAATATCAAGGAAAATTATGTTTAATGGATTTACGTAATAATTACAAAAATGTCTAACTCAATAATTCTGCACAATTATGATCAACTCACTTATGGATTTGCTTTCAAGTCTAAGCAAAAAGAAAAGATGGATATTCTAATCAGACACAAAAAAAGCATTTAGATAATCTTGAATAAGACATGATTTGTTAATAAGCCCTAAGTCTATTTTGGGTTAAAATGTTAAAAATGGCAAAAAATTAATTAAAATTATTAAGTGATACAAAGCAGAAATATTATTTCATGTATTTTCAGATGCTAATTTATATGGATGGACAATGAAAAAATTTTACCTTACAGAGAATTTAAATTATATGATGCAAATATTAATACAGTCAGTCCTCGTATAGCACGATAGTTGTGTTCCTAGAAACCCTCGGGCAATATATATAACAGAACCTATGGGAAAAATAGGGTTAGGCACCAACCACTCAAGACTGAACACACACATCTGTAACCAAAACATTACCAAACACAATAAATAATCGTAATAAAATACTTATGTATTTTATTACGATTATTTATTAGGATTAAGTTAAATACTTACTACTACTTAATAAAATATTGCTAATACTTTTGCTTCTATCGTAAGCAAACTTGTTCTTTGTTTGATCTTCTAACCAAACAGACATTATATCTCTTCCAATTCTTTGTGTCTTGATCTGATGGATTTTGTTACATTTTGAGTTGTTCCTGGTATGAAAGTTGTTTGCATTCTTTCTAATTCTCGGCGTTGCCTCATTTAGTCCTGTAGCACGTGCAATATCACATGGTCTTCATTTCACTCAAAGTGTTTCACAATTTCATATTTTTTCTCTATCGACAGAGGCAGACTGGCCATAAGCATTATCGGGGAAACCCCAGTGGGCCGGAGGCCAGAAGACGATGGAGGTTCGGTGTTACTTTGCCAATAAACGCTAGCATGAGGCTGCTACAAATTTTCCTGGTTAAGAATTTTTGACTCAGTCCACCTCTGTCTATCCATATTGCTTTTCTTTTTCTCTCTGAAACTGTAGTGTTTCAGAACCAGAATGCTTCCTTTACACATCTTTTAAGTATTTTACTCTTTAGTTATCGGTTGATTCAACTATAGGTGGTAGATGACTCTCATCAACCGGTGCAATACCACCACTTTGCTTACTGGAGACTTGAAGTGGTGAAACCCATGTTTAGTCTCTAGAGCAAAGTTTCCGGCATCCCCCTCCCCCCATACTTCTCCTTCAACCCATGCACGATACTAAGTACTATAGGTTTTGATACCTTTCGTGTTTGGGGATTTCATAAAAAAAAAAAAAAAAAAAACTCATTTTTAGGGAATAAAGCACAATTGAAGCAATGTTCGCAGGCCGGCCGCTGGTTAGTACATCGGACCGAACCTATTGGTAACTCTCTAGGAGGCTTCCGGATCAGCTAATGTATAATCTTGCTACCTCTACTCTGCCAGATAGTGACTGGAGGGAGTCCGAGTAGTGTGTCTGCGGGGAGCATTGTCGAGGCCATGTTATGTCAAGGATCTGGGTGTATTCTTACCACGTGTACGTCATATACAAAAATTTCATTACTTCATACAGCATGTCCCACCCACTTTTTCTAACTATTGAATACACCATGAATTATCAAACTAATAGAGCAAGCTTATCTGCGAAAAGATCTAAACCTCCCACGCACTTCCTGATTCCTTTCACAAATATACGTGGTCTCAATTCTAATCTCAACGATGTCCATTTCCACTTGCAGTCTGCCAAACCCCATGTACTTTTTCTGACAGAATCTCAGTTATCGGTTGATTCAACTACTGCTCATCTAAGATGTCCAAATTATTCGCTGTATGATTCCTTTTGCTTAAAAGGTGGTACTTGTGCATATGTCCATTCTGATATTCCCTGTCAGAGACTTGGCAATTTGGAATCTTCTCTCTTTGATCTTCTCTGGCTTAAAACCTCTCTACCTCATTGTGTCAAATTCATCTGTTGTCTCTACCGTTCTCCCAACTCCACTAATCACTTGGAGCTCTCTGACTTCCTCTCTTTGCAACTTGACTTTTTCCAGTCCAACTGCCTATCATCATCTTCATCATCATCATCAGCCATTTTCAATCCACTGCAGGATGCAGGCCTCTCCAGCAACTTTCCAGTTCCTTCTGTTTTGAGCACTGGCCATCCATTTACTACTCAGAAACTCATGAATTTCATCTATCCATCTCCGCCTTTGTCTTCCAGGTTTTCTTCTAGTTCCTCTTGGGTACCATTCTGTTATTTTCTTAGTCCATCTGTCATCATGTCTTCGAGCTATGTGTCCTGCCCAAGACCATTTTAGTTCTTTAGTTTTGATAAGAATGTCCTTTACTTGAGTTTGTTGCCTAATCCATGTGTTTCTCTTCTTATCTAACAGTCTGATTCCCAACTTGCCTAACAGTGAGGTAATTTTCCTTGGTAATTTTAATGTTCAAAACTCCAGCTGGCTTCCGTTTTCTAGTCACACTGTCCCAGCAGTCAAGATGATGAGGCTTTTGCAATTACTAATGACCTAGCACAGATTGTTCATTTACTACAAGAATACCGGACAATCCTAATCATACAGCCAATACGCTTGATCTTTTTCTCACAAACAACCCTTCTAAGTACAAGGTCGAAGTGAGAGGTCCTTTAGGCACTTCAGATCACAACTTGGTGATTGTCTCTTCTCCAATGAAACCTTTATCTCATGGCTATTCCCAACCTCGTGTTGTTTGGCATTACAAGAATGCAAAATGGGATGACCTGCGAGACTTCTTTTCTTCTTTTCCTTGGTCGGATTACTGTTTCAAAACTTCTGATGTCAACGTTTACTCAGATCGTGTCAGTGAAATTTTTCTTGCAGGAATGGAATCCTTTATTCCACACTCCACTTTAAAATCTCGTCCTTTATCTAAACCTTGGTTTTCCAATAAATGTGCTAAGGCTGTCCAAGAGAAGAATGTTGCATATCGTAATTGGCTTGTTTCTAATTCTTCAGTTTCATTTTCTGCCTACACCAAAGCTCAAAACAATTGTAAAGCAGTTATTAATCAGTCCAAACTAGAGTTTGAACAGGCTAAGAGCAGAAAACTTGCTTCTTGCCCTAATGGTAGCCGAGCATTCTGGTCTCTTGCCAAAGCTATTGGCAACTTTTGTCCATCTCTGTCCACACCAGATGGTTCTGTTGTCACTTTAGCCAAGGATAAAGCTGACCTGCTAGCATCCCATTTTTCTTCCAACTCATGTATTAATGATCTTGGTAAAACGCCTCCCACCATTCCCAACACGCTCCATTCAATGCCTCCTGTGGTCTTCCGTCAAAAGGATATCAGAAGGATTTTGATGAATCTTGATGCTAAGAAAGCTCCAGGTCCCGATGGAATTTTTCCACTTGTTCTCAAACCCTGTGCTGCTGAACTTACTCCTATTCTTTGCCGCCTTTTTTCACTTTCTTATTCCAAAGGTGTTTTTCCTTCTGCTTGGAAATTTGCTCATATCCAGCCAGTTCCTTAAAAGGGTGACAAATCCCTCCCATCCAATTATCGTCCCATTGCAATTACTTCTACTCTTTCTAAAGTAATGGAGAAATCAATTAACTGCCAACTCTTTAAAATACCTAGAAACCTTCCGTCTGATCAACGTTCGCCAGTATTGATTCCGTCAGTGTCGATCCATCAGTGAATCGACACTGACGGAATTACCCATTTATGGACTAATTCAATGGAAAGTTTCGGCGAAACACAAGTAGCTGCTCTTGACATCTCAAAGGCTGTTGATCGTGTTTGGCACGCGTTTATCTGATAATATTGGGCAAAGTAATTTGACACGCGTTTAACTGATAATATTGGTCAGATTTTGTCTTGCTTTTGCTTTTAGTCTTTTAAAAGCAATTAGGTTACTAATGGTGTGATACTTGCTGAATTATTCAAAGCATAGTTTTTTCCCCTGTTTGGCAATTAAACAATCTGTATTCCAGCAGTGATTTCTGTGTTTTTGATATGGCATGGGTTTTGGAATGGAGGTCGTAGCTGCAGTCAGAATCTGATTAGTTATTTCATTTTATTTTATTTTTTTTGATAGTTGTTGGCACATAGGCTTCTGTGCCCATAATGCAGCTCCCAAGGTTTTTGCAGTACATTGATCCAAGCCCAAGGCGGGAATCGAACCCGCAACCTTTGGGTTGCCAGGCAGGCACTTTACCCACCCGGCTAGCCCAGTCGGCCTGATTGGTTATTAGCATTAGCATTAGTAGAGGCATATGATGCAAGAAAGCAAGCTTATGCAGCATCAGCCAAAAAAAAAAAAAAAAAAAAAACAACAAAAAACCCCTTCCACTTTACCCCTCTGTTCGTTCGAAATACCTGTCCAGCTGAGTCTTAAATTTAGTTAGGCTATCAACTTCCACCACAACGGATGAAGTCTGTTCCACCAACCAACCACCCGCTGGCTAAAGGCAAATTTCCTCACGTCTATCCTACATCCGTCTTTCCTTAATTTGAATTTATGCCCTCTCAGGTGATTATTCTGAGCAAGAGGAAGAATCCCATCAGCATTGAGCATGCTCAAACCATTCAAGGCTTTATACACCTCTATCAGATCAATTCGCTGGTGCCTAGTCTCCAGACACTGTAATTTGCAAAACTGAAGCCTTCTTTCGTAAGAGCACCCCTTTGTTCCATTCACTAATCTTGTTGCCCTTCTCTGTACTCGTTCCAGCATCTCTACATCCTTCTTGAAATGAGGCCTCCAGACATGTATACAGTACTCTAGGTGTGGCCTGACCATTGCCTTATACAAGTGAATAATCACCTCCTTATCCCTGCTAGAAAAATTCCTATATATCATCGACAATACACCATGAGCTACTCTTGCAGCCCGTCTGCACTGCTCAGAGAACTTCATATCTGCCTGCACAACCACCCCCAAGTCCCTTTCATTCTCTACCACTGTCAGTGTAGTACCACAGAGTTGATACTTTGCTCTGGGGTTGCTGATTCCCATATGTAGTATTTTACATTTGTCAATGTTAATTTTCATTTGCCACCTCTCAGCCCATCTGCTCAACCTTTCCAGATCCTGTTGCAGTAGCATAGTGTCAGTAGTGTCCTTGACAACCCTGCCAACCTTCGTATCGTCTGCAAACTTGGACATTAAGCTTGATATACCATCATCAATATCATTTATAAATACAGAAAACAATAATGGACGCAATACTGAACCCTGAGGGACCCCACTAATAACATTAGTCCATTGATTATCACTCTCTGTCTTCCCCCCCCCCCCCAATCACCCCTTTATCCATTGCAGCAATTTGCCTCCAATGCCACACTGCTCTAATTTGTGCAGCAGTCTTCTATGAGCAACAGTATGAAAAGCCTTTCTAAGATCCAAGTATATGATATCAAAGTTATTCCCTGCATCCAGTTCTTTTGTGACTGCATCATAGTATCCAATCAAATTGGTCAGGCAAGACTTACGCTTAACAAAACCATGCTGTGTCCGAGCTATAACTGAAGTCTTTTCTAGATGATCCTGCAGTGCTTCTTTAACCAGTGCCTCCATTAATTTTCCGGGAACAGAAGTTAAACTAACAGGTCTATAATTACTTGTGTCGCCCTTTGATTCTCCTTTGTGAATTGGGGTCACATTTGCACATCTCCAGTCCATGGGTACTTCCCCTGAGTCCATGGAAGCTCTCATAATTATGGCTAAGGGTTTGCTTACTTCCTTTGCTGCCTCCTTTAATATAACTGGATAGATCCCATCCACCCAAGGTGCCTTTCTTATATTTATCTTCAACAATTTCTCCTCCACTTTACTCTCAGTTATTACAAGATTCTCTAGCTTACTGCCAGAGTTGAATACACCTCTGGCATTCCCCTCGCTGAATAACTCCTCATGTGTGAATGTCGATGCAAAATATTCATTTAGTTTGTTAGCTACCTGAGCAGGATCATCAACAGTTGACCCATCGATAACAAGTGGACTAATCTGATTCATCCTCTTCCTTCTAGAGTTTACATAAGTAAAGAACTCTTTGCTGTTTTTCTTTGCATCCCTTGCCAAAGATTTCTCGTAATCTGCCTTCGCCTGCCTAACCTCCTTTGTAACTTGGTTACAGATCAACTTGTATCTATCATAGGCTTCTGTGTCACGTGTTAATTTGTATGTATCCCATGCATTTTTCTTCTCTGCCATATGTCTCCTTAGTTCATCTGACATCCAATTATGCCTAAAAACCTAGAACAATATTTCTTAGTTGGTATGTAAAGCCTAGTAGCTTCCAAGATTAGTTCTTTGAATGCTTCCCATTTTGAATTAGCTGTTGGTAACATCATCAGTTGATCCCACTGTATAGAATTTAAATACTGTATCAGTCCATCGTAGTCGCCTTTACAAAAGCAATAACCCTTCCCTTTACCCCTAATGGTAGTTACCTCTTTGAGTAAATCCCACTTCAGCACACTGTGATCACTGCCACCTAGTGGTTCATTTACCTGCAGATTCTTAATGCATGAAGAATCACTACTGATAATCAAGTCAAAAGTATTACTCCCTCTAGTTGCCTCCCGAACATGCTGATGTAGAAAACAATCATCCAATAAATCCACAAAAGTCTTGCTAGTGTGTGAGTGACCAGCCCGCAATTTCCAGTCAACATGTGGGAAATTAAAATCCCCCATTATAAGACTCTCTGATTTACTGGCCCACTCTATTTCCCTGTACAGTTTCTTATTATACTCACCAGAGTCATTAGGCCTATAGCACACTCCTACTCTCAATTTTGATCTCCCAATGCTTATGTCACACCAAACTGACTCGACACTGCACTGTCCAGCAATGTCGACTGGCTTCACTTCCTTGGATTTTATGTATTTCTTAACTAATAGCATAACCCCTCCTCCCTTCCTATCCTGTCTATCCTTTCTGTAGACATTGTACTCCCCAAATTTCAGTTCTGCATTCCTTATATCTGTGTGACACCACATCTCTGAAATCCCCACAATATCTGCCTTTGATGTTTTGTGCAATACTTCAAATTCATGAAATTTATTTACTAAACTCCTAGCATTGGTGTACTTTCTTTATAGTTGGGGCAAATGGGACTTGAGGCTGAACTGTCTGCTTGTGTATGCTCCTTGGAACCACAAATAGGACAAATGGCATCACCTCTACATGCTTGCTGGGAATGTCCATATTTCTGGTACTTAAAACAATGAATGGGATTAGGAATATAAGACAGATTTCGGCAGTTTACATAGCCAGCTTTTACTGATGATGGGAAATCTGGGGTACTGAAACTTAAAATGAGTGATCTAGTTAGGATGAGATTTCCATCTTTTTTAGCCATTATGCATTTGCCGCCGATTACTTTTTGATTACTCAGTTCCTGAACTAATTCCCCTTCAGATATTGTAAGTAAGTCCCATTCGGTTATGACAACTATTGAGGAATTTAAGGTGCTGTGTGTAGTAATAGTTACTGGCAGGTCACCGAATGTAGTTGTTTTGAGTAGCCACTTGGAATGTTTGGAGTTGGCTGTTTCAATAAGGTCTCCGGATTGCAATCGTTTTAACATTTTTGGTGTCCCAGCAATGAATTCCAAATATCTCTGTATTACAAATGGTGACAATTTGCGCACAGGTTGGGTGGAGAGGGAGTGTATTATGAGAAAATTTGGCATGTCGTTGCACCGTGCTTCCCTCTGAAGCCTTTTCGGTTGATTACAGTCATTATCAGTGGATGTGTCTGGTCTGGAGCTTGAAGGCTCTAGAGGTGGATACTCGTTTGAATCCATGGTTACTCCTTTTAGCCCTGGAGGATAACTCTTCTCCCAGGTTACTGGCCGCGCCACGGGGAGGCAGGAGCAGTATAAGTGTTAGTTGATTAGTACAATTAGAAATACAGGAAAATAAAAAAGGTGTATTTCCTTCCTGTGTTCTAACTTGTGGCTTTCAAGTATAGAACTGGTTTTAAAGAAAAACTGTTGATAGAATTGTAGGAACTTAAAAAGAAAACTTCAATCTCTTATCAAAAGCACTCTATATATCGCTTGGCCTGAAAATACGCTTGACACCCGAGGCTGAGAAGTGTTCACATGTAACCCCCTGTGAAAATGGAGACCGACTGTAGTTACAAATTTATGACAAACAAAATTGAAAGGCAAACAGTTTTATCTTTTACTTTAGCTTTACTTTACATACCAGGTAAGAAGAATACTTTTGGGTGATTTCTTTGATGTAATTTTTCCAATCTTCTCTGCTTTTCTCAAGTACTTGTAAAACGGTTGGCAAATGAAAGCATCTAAAAGCCAAATGTTAAAATAACTTTATGTTATAATAGTCTTGAATACTTTTAAGCAGTGATAAACAAGAAAAATAAAATATATATATCATATTGTTATGGATATTTGAAAAATTTTTTTTTTTTTTTTTTGATTCTATTGACATCTATTTATTTATAATAAATATATAAAGTAAGCATGCAATATCAGTTCTGCTGCTGCTGTTATTACAGTCAACTGGCAGCCGATACTACTACTTTTTTTTTTTTTTTTTATGGGCCTATCAAGTTCCATGTTTTATGTTGCAATAGTGTGAAGACAAATATTTTATTTGCAGACAGAGATTTAATTAAAAAAATAAAAAAATAAAACGTCAGAAAAAAACTGACAATACACACACACACACACACACACACCACCGCAGACTTTGCCTGTTATGGTGTGTGTGTGTGTATTGCCAAATCTAACGTGTTCGTGAATCACCGATAGTTGGATTTGGGTGGCCTAGTAGCAAGATAAATAAAATTTTGCAGCAGAAGCATTTCTGACAGTTGAAATAGCTATTCTTTAAATTTAATTGTATAATATTGCATGGCAGATACTGCCAAATAAGTCCAGAAACCTACCCAGATCTTTTTACTGTGTGTGTGTGTGTGTGTGTATAGCCCACTGTAGAAAACCACACATCACTTGTGATTATAACTACTACAAAACAAGCTACTAAAACTCAAATTTGATCGGTGAAATGCAATGTGTGGCAGTACATTGAGCTGTATCTCACAATTGAAGAGATCCACAAAGCTTTCCGGATTTATCTGGTATTGTCCACAATACAATTGATTTTAGAGGATAGTTATTTTAAGGGGACAAATATTTATGTTCTGAAGAAAAACACCAAATCTTAAACTGACCTAGAAACCTTCCGGATGACCAACGATCGCCAGTATGGACTCCGTCAGTATCGATCCACTGGTAATATTCTGGTATATGTCACCCATTTATGGACAAATTCAATGGAAAAGTTTGGTGAAACACAAGCAGTTGCTCTTGACATCTCAAAGGCTTTCGATCGTGTTTGGCATAAAGGTCTTCTAAACAAGCTTCCATGTTATGGTTTGTCAACTGTTTTTTGTAATTGGTTATCCAGTTTTCTCTCTGATCGCTAACTGAGGGTGATGGTAGGTGGCTCTCTGTCTTCTAACTTCTCTAATGCTGGTGTCCCCCAAGGTTCAATTCTTTCCACTACCCTTTTCCTCTTGTATAATAAGACCTTCTTCCACTGACTGCAAATCCTATCCATAGTTTTGCCGATGATAGCACATTGCATTCCACTTTCCATTTTGAGAAATCTTGCCCTGCTGAGTCAGCTTTAACTTCTCGAATATCTACTACCAATTCCTTAAATGCCGATCTCCAGGTAATTCTCCAGTGGGGCAAAGACAACTCAGTTGATTTCAATCTTTCTAAAACTCAGTTTTGTCTTATATCTCGCAAAAAGGATTCTTCTGCTCCTATGCTTATCTTTGGTGACACTCCAATTTCTAGCCAAAATGATATATCTGTTTTGAGGATTATCCTGACTTCTAATCTCTCTTGGCACAAGCACATTACAAATATTTCTTTCTCTGCATCTAAAAAACTTGGTTTTCTCTTTCATTCTTGGCATTACTTTTCTTCCAAACAGCTGTTCACTCTGTACAAATTGCAAATCTGCCCTACCATGGAATATAGTTCCCACATCTGGGGTGGTGTCCCCAAAACCTCTCTCAGGCTTCTAGATTCCATTCAGAAGAGGGCAGTTAGGTTAATTAATGACTCTTCTCTAACAGCGTCTCTTCAACTCTGTGTATCATAGATACACTGTTTCTGCAGTATGACTTTTCTACAGATACTTCCATGGGCACTGTTCTTCTGAATTGGCTTCTATAATTTCCACCCTCTTTCAAAACAGTCTGAACACGTGTTGCCACCAGCCAACATCCATTTACTGTTCAACTTCAAATTCACAGAACCAACTTTTCATCTTCCTCGTTTATTCATTCAACTGCTGTTTTCTGGAACAACCTTCCTTCATATGTATTTCCTGAAAACTACAGTCTACAGAAGTTCAAGTCTAATGTTAACAAATATCTTCTTTCGTCTTCTCAACCTCCAACCCAAGCACGGTACTAAGTACTATAGGTTCTAATACCTCTCATGTTTGGCATTTTCATAAAAGAAAAAAAAAAAAAAAAAAGATTAATTGGACTGATGTAGACTTTATAATTCAATTCTAAACCTAACTAAAAATTTTAGCACTATATAAATAACTCTGTTTAAGTGCTGCTTTGCAGTCCCTAATGAAGTAGTAGAAATATATCTCAAAACATCTGATTTTAATTTGTAAATGATTTTCCTATTGGAAATAAACAGATATTGATTTATTTTTTTTATGAAAACCCCGAGCACAAATGGTATTAAAACTATAGTATTAATATCAGTACAGGAAAACAATGCAATAAAGCAAGTTTATACGGCTTTGGCGAAAAAAAAAAAAAAAAAAATCCCTATATAACTTGTACATCCCATTTCATTTAAGAGTTTGTTCAGTTCTTCTGTAAATAGATTCAAACTATCCACATGTACAAAACCAGGTGGAATTTATTTCAATAAACTACAGGCTAGCTGAATGCAAACTTACGCACATCTATCCTGAAACAATCTTTCCTCAATTTTAATCCATGCTGTCACCTCAGATGTGTTGTATGAGCAAGGGGAAGGAGATCCCACAACATTTAGCTTATCTCAAACTTTTCAAAGTCTTACAGTTATCAATCAGATCTTCTTGTAGGTGCCTAGCAGATGCCGCAAATTGTAGAACTGAAGCCTTTCTTGGTAAGATCACAATTCTGTTCCCCTCTCATAACTCCACAAGCGGTTGACCGCTTGTGACTCTGGTCTGTCTTTTTTTTATAAAAATGGGTTGACCAATGTCCATATTTTCTTGCACATAAATTTCTAGAATCAGATTGTCCTGTTTGGATGTATTATCTGTGTTCATGGATGTATTCTGAATATTCTTTGTTGCATTTGAACTCGAACTATGAGAAGTGGTAGTAATCGCTGGGGAGGAGATGCCAGTAGCATTATAAGAGGAATATTATTGTATTATAGAACAGGATAATCACCTCCTAATACCTGTTGGCAAAATTCCTGTATATCACTGACAAAAACACTATGGGTTGTCCTTGCACCCCCCATGTACACAGCTTGCCTAACTGCACAATTACCCCAGATCTATTTTTTTTTGTCCTCCAATACCGTAAGTGGTATCACATAGTTGGTATGTTATTCTGGGATTACTACTACCCATAATGCAGTAACTTGCATTTGTCAATGTTAAACTTCAATTGCCACTTCTTGGCCCATCAGCTTAATTTTTAATTAGGGTTGCAATAGCATATCCTGATTACTTTCATTTATCATCCTGTAAACTTTTTATCATCTGCAAACTTAGACATTAAGATATGTAATTACCAGTATGTAATTACCCAAATCACTTTATTATTATCAATATTTTGAACATCTTTACACAATGGCAATGCTAATCGAAAGGAAGGAACTGAAATGAAATTTTGAAAATTAGTGCATTTCCTCACTACATCAAACAAAATAACTGGGTGCACGGCATACTAGTGCCCAAACTTACTTAGAGGCTCAAAAGTTATGCAGAGTGAGAATTATATCCTGGATAGCAATAAGATGAGTTCTCAATAAACAGTACCTATTGGTATCCAAATAAAATCTGAGATTTCATTCTATATATTCTATGAGAAAGAACCTATACCTCTAATCATTAGCAAGTAAACAAGTGGCACAATATATGTACAAAATGGAAATGCAAAAGATGGTATCACATTACTATAGTATAATTTAAAAATCATATAATGTAATACAAATAATCCATACCCTGCACAGTCAACATCCAACTGATCTAAATTTTTTTGTGCATTCCGAACAGCTTGTTTCATTTGCTTTTCTGCCTCATCCTTTTTATATTTGAAGAAGTTGAGCTAAATATAACAAAAAAACTTTAATATACAAATAAAACAACAACTGTAAGAAGGCTATATAATTTCAATTTTTTAGTGAATTATTTTTAAAAAAAAATTATTAAAACTAAAATGAATAAATACAGGAAGAAATTTTTAGTTTATCTACCTTCGTCCTTTCTTTGCAATTTTCATTAAAATCAATCTCTGAAAATATGTTTCTGCAGAATCTAAACCTTTACTAAAGTAAATACAGTGTTAATAAAATTTTATTTTATTTATTTTGTCGGATGATTAAATAACATGATAAAAAAGTAAGCATCAGTTAAAAAACTTGAATTATACCAAAGGAATTTGCACATTTGAATTTCAGAACAGATTCAATTCAAATTTTGTCGCAACCTATATCAGCAGATGTAAAGGTAAAAAAAAAACCTTAATAAGAAATAATTACATGAGGGAGGGAATGATAAGCCCATTTCTGATAACAGCTGGCCTCAGCTGAATCATATCCAAAATGGTCCAGGCTACTGGACCATTCTGAATATGATTTGAAGCCAAATAAAATGAAAATCAATGCAAATCAAGTGTAAAACAGAACATCAACATTTGATGTTCTGTTCCCTTGAGAAAACCATTCCTACTGATTAAGAATGTGATATAGGATTCATCTTAAAATGACTCTGTGTCATATTCTTAATTAAAGCCCTTCATGAATTTCCTGAGTAAAGAACTCTGCTCAGATTATAGTTACCCACTTTTCTTTTTCAAGCAACCTTACTAGATTGGCTATATATGGTGCATCTCAATTCCAAGTGAACTGCACCTGAATCTAATGTTTTCTTATTGGCAAAGTTAAACAAGAAAGCAACACTTATTCAGCACCAGTCAACCTCCCCCCCTCCTTTCCCCCATTCTTTCCAATAATTTCTGCAAATTTTATTTAAATTTTAAAGAACTACCTACTACCACATTACTAAGTGGGAGTTTAGCTGAATGCAAATTTCCACACATCTATTCTGCAATTATTCTTTTATAATTTCATTTTAAATTTATGCCTCAGTGTGAGTTTCTTATAAGAAAGCATAAAGATGTCATCTTCACTTAATTTAATTAACCTTTTAAAGCGTTAAATCAGACAACCACGCAAATGTGTAGTTTCCAGAGATTGCAATTCAAAGAGCCACAGTCGATCAAAGTAAGAACAGCAACATGTATTAACAACTAATTGTGTCACTTTTCTCTATATCCTTTCCAAAAGATCCATGTCTTTTCTTCTGTAAACCTGTACAGTATTCCATGGAGAGTGCAATAATTATCCCTTTGTCTGTTGTTGTTGTGATGAAATTTAACGACACATAGACTGCTAGAGCCATATTGTGTCTTTCTAATGGTTAACAAGAAATACTAACTTTATTGTAATACCTGCTATATTTTATGGTATATTCCTATGTTATTTAGGAAGGCAAACAGTTCTGTTTTATTAAGATCAACTCCAAGAATCTGCAATAACGTAAGTGAAGACGGTGCATTAGCATATAATTTAAAGCTGTTTGAGAGTATATTGAGAAGGTGAGGACAGTCCACTAATAAATGATGAATAGTCAGTTGCACATGAAATGATGTGCATTGAGGAGCACTGTATTTCGTTAATACATAGAGTGGGTAAGTCAGGTATACCCAATTCTTAGCCTTCGTAGAATTACTTCTTCTCGTCTGCTTTTCCGAAAGCTGGAGAACAGCAGCTTTGGACCTGGATTTATTCGGTAAAGTTTGTTCCCTGGATAACCTCTCCAGATTGTTGACCAACTATTGTAACATGCTTTATGGATGGTTGGTTTGAAATTGGTATATGGAATTCAAAAAGTCTTTAAAATAGAAATGTCCGGTTTTCTTTTCTTTTTTTTTTGATACCCCAAACATGAGAGGTATTAGAACCTATAGTACTTAATACCATGCTTGAGTTAGAGGTTGAGAAGACAAAAGAAGATATTTGTCGACATTGGACTTGAACTTCTGCTGACTCTAAATTTCAGGAAATATGTATGAAGAAAGGTTGTTCCAGAAAACGGCAGTTGAATGAGTAAATGAGGAAGATGAAAAGTCGGTTCTGTGAGTTTCAAGTTGGACAGTAAATGGATGATGGCTGGTAGCGGCATGTGTTTTGAAAGAGAGAGCGAGAATTATAGAAGCCAATTCAGAAGAACAGTGCCTATGGAAGTATCAGCAGAAAAAGGCATGCAGCAGAAACAGTATGACTATGAGACAGCGAGTGGAGAGACTCCGTTAGAGATGAATCATTAATTAACCTAACTGCCTTCTTCTGAACAGAATCAAGAAGCCTGAGAGAGGTTTTGAGAGGGAACCACCCCAGATGTGGGAACAATATTCCATGGTAGGGCAGATTTGTGATTTATATAGAGTGAGCAGCTATTTGGAAGAAAAGTAACGCAGAGAGCGAAAGAAAAAAAACCATGTTTTAGATGCAGGGGAAGTAATATTTGTAAAGTGCTTGTGCGAAGAGAGATTAGAAGTCAGGGTAATCCCCCAAAAGAGATATCATTTTGCCTAGAAATTGAAGTGTCACCAAAGATAAGCATAGGAGCAGAAGAATCTTTTTGCGAGATATAAGACAAGACTGAGTTTTAGAAAAATTGAAATCAACTAAGTTTTTTTTTTGCCTCACTGGAGAATTACCTGGAGATCGGCATTTAAGGATTTGTTAGCAGATATTCGACAAGTTGAATCTGATTGGGCAGGGCAAGGTTTCTCAAAATGGAAAGTGGAAAGCCATGTACTATCATCGGCAAAACTATGGATAGGATTTCCAGTCAATGGAAGAAGGTCATTAATATACAAGAGGAAAAGGGTGGGAGAAAGAATTCAACATTGGGAGACAACAGCATTAGTGGAGAAGTTAGAAGATAGAGAGAAAGCTGAATAACCAATTACAAAAAAACAGTTGACAAACCATAAGATGGAAGCTTGTTTAGAAGACCTTTATGTGAAACATGATTGAAAGCCTTTGAGATGGCAAGAGCAATTGCTTGTGTTTAACCAAACTTTTCTATTGAATTTGTCCATAAATGGGTAACATAAGCCAGAATATCACCAGTGGATCGACACTGACGGAATCCATACTGGCGATCGTTAATCAGACGGAAGGTTTCTAGGTAGTTTAAGAGTTGGCAGTTAATTGATTTCTACATTACTTTAGAAAGAGTAGAAGTAATTGCAATGGGACGATAATTGGATGGGAGGGATTTGTCACCCTTTTTAGGAACTGGCTGGATATGAGCAAATTTCCAAGCAGAAGGAAAAACACCTTTGGAATAAGAAAGTGAAAAAAGGCGGCAAAGAATAGGAGTAAGTTCAGGAGCCCAGGTTTTGAGAACAAGTGGAGAAATACCATCGGGACCTGGAGCTTTCTTAAGCATCAAGATACGACAAAATCCTTCTGACATCCTTTTGGTGGAAGACCACAGGAGGCACTGAATGGAGTGTGTTGGGAATGGTGGGAGGTGTTTTACCAAAATCATTAATATATGAGTTGGAAGAAAAATGGGATGCTAGCAGGTCAGCTTTATCCTTGGCTGAAGTGACAACAGAACTATCTGGTTTTGACAGAGGTGAGAGCAGAGATGGGCAAAAGTTGCAGCCAATAGTTTTGGCAAGTGACCAGAATGGTTGGCTACCATTAGGGCAAGAAGCAAGTTTCTATTCTTAGCCTGTTTAAAATCTAGTTTGGACTGATTAATAACTGCTTTACAATTGTTGAGAGCTTTGGTGTAGGTAGAAAATGGAATTGAAGAATTGGAAACAGGCCAATTACGATATGCAACATTCTTCTCTTGAACAGCATTAGCAGATTTATTGGAAAACCATGGTTTAGATAAAGGACGAGATTTTAAAGTGGAGTGTGGAATAAAGGATTCCATTCCTACAAGAATAATTTCCCTCACACGATCTGAGCAAACATTGACATTAGAAGTTTCGAAACAGTAATCTGACCAAGGAAAAGAAGAAAAGCAATCTTGCAGGTCATCCCATTTTGCATTCTTATAATGCCAAACAATACAAGGTTGGGAATAGCCATGAGATAAAGGCTCCATTGGAGAACAGACCACTAACTTCGACCATGTATGAAGGGTTGTGTGTGAGAAAAACATCAAGCTGGTTGGCTGAACAGTTAGGATTGTCGGGTATTCTAGTAGGTAAATGAACAATCTGTGCAAGGTCATTAGTAATTGCAAAAGCCTATGCATCTCGACCAGCTGAGTCAGTGTGACTATAAAACGGAAGCGAGATGGAGTTGTGAACATTAAAATCGCCAAGGAAAATTACCTCACTGTTAGCTCTAGTGATTAGTGGAGTTGGGAGAACGGTATAGACAACAGATGAATTTCACACAATGAGGTAGAGAGATTTTAAACCAGAGAAGATCAAAAAGGGGAGATTCCAAATTACCAAGTCTCTGACAGGGAATATTGGAACAGACATATGCACAGGTACCACCTTTGAGGTGAAAGGAATCACGCAGCGAATAATTTAGGCAACTGAGATGAGCAGTAGTTGAATCAGCATATAACTGAGATTCTGTCAGAAAAAGTACATGGAGTTTGGCAGACTGCAAGTGGAAACGGTCATCGTTGAGATTAGAATTGAGTTAAAGTATATATTGGTGAAATGAACTTTGAAGTGTTTGAGAGGTTTAGAACTTTTTGCAGATAAGTTTACTCTATTAGTTTGACAATTCATGGTGTATTCAATAGTAAAAAAAAAATGGGTGGGGGGGAACGTGCTGAATGAAGAACTGAAATTTTTGGATACAGCGTACCCATGGTAAGAATATACCCAGATCCTTGACATAGTAATAGTAATCGTGGAATGTGATGCAAGAAAGCAAGCGTATGAGCTTATGTAGCATCAGCCAAAAAAAAAAAATTTAGTAAAAAAAAATCACACAATCATTCCCGATAAAATTTTGTTCAGTTCCTCCTTAAATTTGTTTAACCTATCAATTTCCACAACGACAGATGAAGTTTGTTCCAGCAATTAAACACTCGCTGGCTAACAGCAATTTTCCACACATCTATTCTACAGCTGTCTTTCCTCAATTTGAATTTGTCCCCTCAGGTTCGTAATCTGACCAAGTGGAAGAATCCCATCAGAATTCAGCGTGCTCAACCCATTCAAGGCCTTATACACCTGAATCAGATCACCACGCAGGTGCCTAGTCTCCAGCTGCTGCAAATAGTAGAACTTGAGCCTCTCTTGGTAAGAGGATCCCTTCATTCCCCTTACCAATCTGGTTGCCCTTCTCTGTACACACGCAAGCAAATCTACAACCTTCCTAAAATGAGGCCTCCAGACCTGTATGCAGTACTCAAGGCATGGCCTGACCATTGCCTTATACAGAGGGACAATCACCTCCTTTTCCCTGCTTGCAAAATTCCTGTACATCATTGACAAAATACCATCACCTGCTCTTGCAGCCTGTCTGCATTGTTCAGAAAACTTCATATCTGACTGCACAATTACTACCATTTCTTTTACATTTTCTACCACCCTAAGTGTAGTAACACACAGTTGGCACATTCCTCCGGGGTTACTTCTATCCATATGAAGTTGAACATTTGCGAATGTTCAACTTCAGTTGCCATTTCTCAGCCCATCTTCCGAAATTTTCTAGATCCTGTTGCAGTAACACACTGCCATTACTGTTATTAACATCCCTGCGAACCTTTGTATTATATGCAAACTTCGACACTAAGCCTGATATACCTTCATCACTATCATTGATAAATATATAAAACAACAGTGGACCCAACACCGAACCCTGTGGGACTCCACTAATAACATTAGTCCACGAAGGGCAGCACCCATTGATTACCACCCTTTGTCTTCTCCCACTCAACCATCTTTTTATCCATTGTAGCAACTTACCCTTAATACCATTCTGCTCCAATTTGTACAGTAGTCTTCTATGCGCAACGGTGTCAAAAGCTTTCCTGAAATCCAAGTATATGATATCAAAATTATTTTTTGCCTCCAGTTCCTTTGTAACCATATCATAATATCCAATCAAATTTGTCAGACAAGACTTTTCCTTAATAAATCCATGCTGTTTCTGAATTATTGCTGCAGTCTTGTCTAGATGATCCTGCAATGCATCATTAACCAGTGACACAATTATTTTACCGGGAAGAGAAGTTAAACTAACTGGTCTGTAATTACTCGTGTCACCCTTCGATCCCCCCCCTTTGTGAATTGGGGATACATTTGCACATCTCCAGTCCGTGGTGACCTCCCCCCGAGTCCAAGGATGCTTTCATAATTATGGCTAAGGGTTTGCTTAGTTCCTTTGCCGCCTCCTTTAATATAACTGGATAGATCTCATCCACTCCAGGTGCCTTTCTTATGTTTAATTTCAACAATTTCTCCTCTTTGCTCTCAGTTATTACAAAAAAATCATTAATCCTTAATAACTCCTCGTGTGTGAATGTAGATGCAAAATACTCATTCAGTTTGTTTGCTGCTATCTGAGCAGGACATAACGTGGCCTCAACAATGCCCCCCCCCCCCCCCTTTGCTTAGTTCCTTTGCCGCCTCCTTTAATATAACTGGATAGATCTCATCCACTCCAGGTGCCTTTCTTATGTTTAATTTCAACAATTTCTCCTCTTTGCTCTCAGTTATTACAAAAAAATCATTAATCCTTAATAACTCCTCGTGTGTGAATGTAGATGCAAAATACTCATTCAGTTTGTTTGCTGCTATCTGAGCAGGACATAACGTGGCCTCAACAATGCCCCCCCCCTACACACTACTCGAACTCCCTTCAGTCACTATCTGGCAGAGTAGAGGTAGGAAGACTATACACTAGCTGATCCGGAAGCCTCCTAGAGAGTTACCAATAGGTTTGGTCCGGTGTACTAACTAATGGCCGGCCTCCGAACACCATTTTAGAGCTGTACCCTCGAAATGTAAGGAAGATTGGATCTCGCCATGATGTTCATCATAACCTCAAAAGTCATTAGTCATATTGCATGATGGAAGAGATGTTTGGCTGCAAGATCTGCTCTTTCATTTCCTGTTATTCCAAAATGCCCTGGGATCCAGCAGAATGTCACAAGTCAGTGTATATTAAAGCAGACGGAATTAGAAGTTCAATACTGTGATCCAGAGCTAAGTTTATAGCATAAAGCTCAGCAGTGAAGATACTTCATTCTACATGTAATGAGACAGAAGTGGTGAATGATGCGAAGATTGTGGCAGCACCTACTTGGGTCTCAGTTGTTGATTAATCTGTATAGATTTCACATGCCCTTGAAGTAGAATGAGAATAAATTTCATGTAAGTGCCCGATATTAGAAGGACATAGGGTGTTCTTTCCTCACTGTTGAAAACAGTCATCATATACTGCACAGATATTTCTTCAGGGTGGATCTGGTGGTGTCATGTTCTGAAATATATTACCGGTTTCTATAGTCCATGACTGCGTCAGTTCCTGAAATCTAAGGGAGCAGATCGGTTTTCATTTGGATTACTTTTGTAAAATGACTCCCATTCGGTATTGTACAGACATCTCCAACTAGGGTAAGAGGGAAGACTGAGGATTTTTGTGACATACATCAGCAGTATTGTTTTTCTTCGAAGATGTAAGGGAGGTTCATGGGCTTCGATGTAAAGGATCTAAACTGGAGAGGTTCTGAAAGCTCCTAGATCGACTCTCAGAGCACTGTGCTGGATCGTGTTCAATCGCTCTGAAGTACTTTTCCTTGCAGAGTCAACAATGGAGATCCAAGATACCATGTGGTGTCGAATGGTTTCTTAATATCTAGGTTCACCATCACTCGATGTCTCCTGTTATAGGCGTTAAGTACAATTGATTCAATTTTGGCAAGTAAATCTAGGATGGATGTGTCTTTACAGAAACATATTGGTGATCAGAAAGAAAATTTTGGGAGTTTAGAATCAAGGTTGGCCTCTTATGCACCATTCTTTCAAAGATTTTGTCCAAACAGCTTGTCAATGATATCGGTCTGTAATTCTGAACTACAGAAAGATCATTGCCTGGTTTTGGAATAGCACAAATATAGGAGTGATGCCATGACAGAGAATATGTATTTTCTGAAAAGATACAGTTATAGAAAACTAATAATATGCCTAGATCAGCTTCACATAGATGCTTCAGCATACTGTAGTGAATGCCACGTGGTCTTGCTGCACTATTTGGAGATTTGCTCAAAGATTCTTTGAACTGCGCTAGAGTAAAGGGATGGTTATACGGAAGTGAGAGTCTAGTTGAAAAATTAAATTTATGATGTTCTTCATTAGTTTTAATGTGTTGAAAGGAGGTCACATAAAAGGAAGGGGGGAAATGTTATAAAACGATTCTGATAAAGCATTTGCAATGTCAGTAGAGGATAAGTCCTGTCCACTATATTTTATTATTGGAGATTGCAGCAGTACAAATTTCCAACTGAGAGCATGCATTTTTTCCAGATAATCTGAGTTTCAGTATTTTTGTTAATAATTGAGACGAAGTTAATCCAGGGTCACGTTTTGTTTTTTTCCTAATTTATCTTGCTTTGGCTTTGAGTTGTTTGAAAACAATTAGGTTGATGGTAATTGGGAATTTGCGAAACTGGTTCCAAGCACGGTTTTTTTTTTCTTGTTTTGCTTTGGAGCAATCTTCATTCCACCACTGCTTTTGGTGTACCAGCTTGTGCTCCACAGATTTTGGAATGGAAATTTCAGCTGATTATAATATACATATTTCTGGTCAATATGCTGTTTCTGTACATAAAGGTTGTCAAGTGGAATAGATTTTCCAGTCTGCTTTATGAAAGTTCCAAAATGTATGTCCTTTAGGACTTGACATGACCTGTGTTTGAATTGAACTGATGATAGGAAAATGATCACTGTGGAATGGATTATTCAGGACTAACCATTCCATGCATGGAAATAGAGATGCTGAACATATGGATAAGTCTATGGCTGATGTTGTACATGTAGGTAGTTGAACATGAGTCACAGTGCCAGTGTTTAACACAGTCAGATTATGGTTATCCAGGAATGTTTCAATTAATTGGTCTCTCTTATCCATGGTGGAAGATCCCTACTACGGATGGTGACCGTTGAAATCACCAAGTAAATAGGGAGGTGGTAGTTGTGTGAAAAGGTTGTCAAGTTCACTCTGGGAGCATGGATAATTCAGGGAGATATAAATGAATGCAAGGGTTAACAATATTTCCATTGCTATCTGAACTGCTACAACTTTTAAGGAGGTATGTAGTTAGAGATGATTTGATGGCATGGTATTTTTGACAAGAATAGCTACCCCTCCATGAGTAGGAGGGGTAGCTATTCCTGTCTCGCCTAAACACAGTGTAATTTTTGAATTTCAGAGCAATTTGTGCCGATAAAAATGTTTGCACGTAAATAATTCAGGTGATCTATATTAGCATTAGTAGAGGCATTTGATGCAAGAAAGCAAGCTTATGCAGCATCAGCCAAAAAAAAAAAAAAAAAAAAACCACTTCCACTTCACCCCTCTGTTCGTTCGAAATACCTGTCCAGCTGAGCCTTAAACTTATTTAGGCTATCAACTTCCATGACAAGGGATGGAAGTCTGTTCCACCAACCAACCAACCAACCAACCAACCAACCAACCACTTACTGTGTAATCCTCTACAGTTCCATTGTAGAAAATTATTCATTGATTGGGTTTGAGAAAGATTGATCTGACTGTTTTTTCTGTGAAGGTTTCTGTCTGCTTAGTTTTTATTTTTCATTTCTGGGAAAGGTTGGACGTCCTGTATGCATGGTATTATTAGCATGTAACTCTAGTACAGTGTCATCATCTTCTGACTGAACATCAATTTCCATGTTGCTATTGCGTGTTTTCGCTTTCTTCTGATTTTCAACAATAGTTGATTTTTTTGTTTCTGGAAAGGTTGAGATAGCATCAGTTGGGATATTGATTGGTGTGTTGCTGGTTTCATTGACTGTAGCTTTCTTATTATATGTTAGCGCAGTTTTGGCCCAGGTGGCAAAGGAAATAGTCGGTTATAAAGACAACTGTTTGAGTTACAGTTGAGAGGCTGTTTCTGGTAACTGATGTGTATGATTGGCTAGGCATGGTTAGCAGCACTTGCTTTCTTACTTCAATGTATGTGACTGTATGCTCCACTTTAAATTTCTGGATTATTTTACCTGTTCTGTTTTCCAAAGGTCACATGCTTTAGACAATGCAAGATGGCTTCCTTTACAGTCTTCTTGAGAAAGCTGTTGTTGTTGTTATTTGGTTTTTAGGAGCATTAGCAACTAAGGCCATATTGCTCCGAGGATATGCAGTGGTCATTCCCTGACCTTTCCGCATCCTCCGTATTTGGTGGTCATGGGCTCGAACCCCGGTCTAATCAAGAAGCGTGTGCTTCGCACTGTTGCTCCTGCCCACCTGGCTATGGAGGCGCCACAACTTGAGAATGCTCCTTGGAGCCAGAAAGAGGCACAGCATCTCCTCAGCATGCCATCTGAGAATGGCCGTACTTCTGACACAATGGGATACAGAATGTAAAGCTGAATCCTGCAGTTTAGGTAAGCGGATTTAATAGAAGATGGAAGAGTTGGAGTACTGAATGTCAAAATGACGGACTTGTTGGTAGTAGGTTGCAATCTTTTTTGTTCATAATTCTCCGTGCATGTGTCACTTTTTGATCACTTAGTTCTTGTATTATTTCTTCTTCTGAGATATTTGATAAGTCCCATTCGCTGATCATGCCTTTAGAGGTGTTCAGTGTGTTATGGGGTGGGAGGTAACTGTCACTGGAATACTGTTAAATGTTGCTAATTTAAAGTTTTATGAGTGACTTGGCTTAGAAGCTTCAATTAGAATGTCTCCAGATTGGAGACGTTTGACTATTTTAGGAGATCTAACACACGATTCTAAACTTTTCTGTATTAGAAAAGGCGATAGCTTGCCGACAGGTTGTGTGGATAAGGAGTGCATTATGAGAAATGCTGTCATATCTGACTTTGGTTTTCAGTCCATTGTCTCTTCAGACGATTCAAGTCATTCTCAGAGTTAACAAGTCTGCCACCTGTGGGTTCTAGTGATGGATACACATCGCAATCCATCTTTATTATTATTATTATTAGCCATATGGTGCAAGGAAGCCTAAGGCTTATGCTGCACCAGCCAAAAAAAAATCCCAAGTTACTCTGAGAGTGAGAAAGAGACAGACAGAAGTAGAAAGAAGTAGAAGTGTGGTCCTTGAGGTTGTCACAGACATTCTCTCAGATATGCCAGACAAGCTGTACTTGCTACCTGGGAGTCTAAAACGCTGATGGAACTGATATTCGGGTGACACTCAAGTCAAGTGGACCCAATTTCGGCGAAGTCCGGACGGTCTGTGACAGCCAAATCCTCTGCTTGCACCTTCATGATGGTGGGACTGTTAGTAATCCTGGGTATAACCTCCATGCACAAGCACATGGTGGGTGACCACCCAGGTGTGAACCAACGTAAGCAGGGGTCGAGGTGTGGCGCCCACACCACATGGAGGAACGCCGCCCCTCTATGTTACCAGGCAGTACTAGGTGGTAGATGACTCTCATCAACCGGTGAAATACCACCACTTTGCTTATTGGAGGCTTGAAGTGGTGGAACCCACGTTTAGTCTCTAGAGCTAAGTTCCGGTCAACCCTTCCCTATCTCTTCCATCATGCAGTATGATTGATGAGGTTATGATGAACGTCGTGGCGAGATCCAATATTCCTTACATTTCGAGGGTACAGCTCTAAAACGGTTTTCGCAGGCCGGCCGCTAGTTAGTACACCGGACCGAACCTATTGGTAACACTCTAGGAGGCTTCCGGATCAGCTAGTGTATAATCTTGCTACCTCTACTCTGCCAGATAGTGACTGGAGGGAGTCCGAGTAGTGTGTGTGCGGGGAGCATTGTCGAGGCCACGTTATGTCAAGGATCTGGGTATATTCTTACCACATGTACGCCATATCCAAAAATTTCATTACTTCATACAGCATGTCCCACCCACTTTTTCTTACTATTGAATACTCCATGAATTGTCAAAATAATAGAACAAGCTTATCTGCGAAAAGATCTAAACCTCCCAAGGACTTCCTAATTCATTTCACAAATATACGTGGTCTCAATTCTAATCTCAACGATGTCCATTTCCACTTGCAGTCTGCCAAACCACATGTACTTTTTCTGACAGAATCTCAGTTATCGGTTGATTCAAGTACTGCTCATCTCAGATGCCCAAATTATTCGCTGTATGATTCCTTTCGCCTCAAAGGTGGTACTTGTGCATATGTCCGTTCTGATATTCCCTGTCAGAGGTTTGGCAATTTGGAATCTCCTCTCTTCGATCTTCTCTGGCTTAAAATCTCTCTACCTCATTGTGTCAAATTCATCTGTTGTCTCTACCGTTCTCCCAACTCCCCTAATCACTTGGAGCTCTTTGACTTCCTCTCGTTGCAACTTGACTTTCTCCAGTCCAACTTTCCTAACAGTGAGGTAATTTTCCTTGGTGATTTTAATGTTCACAACTCCAGCTGGCTTCCGTTTTCTAGTCACACCGACCCAGCAGGTCGAGATGCTGAGGCTTTTGCAATTACTAATGACCTAGCACAGATTGTTCGTTTACCTACAAGAATACCGGACAATCCGAATCATACAGCCAATACGCTTGATCTTTTCTCACAAACAACCCTTCTAAGTACACGGTCGAAGTGAGAGGTCCTTTAGGCACTTCAGATCACAACTTGGTGATTGTCTCTTCTCCAATGGAACCTTTATCTCATGGCTATTCCCAACCTCGTGTTGTTTGGCATTACAAGAATGCAAAATGGGATGACCTGCGTGACTTCTTTTCTTCTTTTCCTTGGTCGGATTACTGTTTCAAAACTTCTGATGTCAACGTTTGCTCAGATCGTGTCAGTGAAATTATTCTTGCAGGAATGGAATCCTTTATCCCACACTCCACTTTAAAATCTCATCCTTTATCTAAACCTTGGTTTTCCAATAAATGTGCTAAGGCTGTTCAAGAGAAGAATGTTGCATATCGTAATTGGCTTGTTTCTAATTCTTCAGTTTCATTTTTGCCTACACCAAAGCTCGCAACAATTGTAAAGCAGTTATTAATCAGTCCAAACTAGAGTTTGAACAGGCTAAGAGTAGAAAACTTGCTTCTTGCCCTAATGGTAGCCGAGCATTCTGGTCTCTTGCCAAAGCTATTGGCCGCAACTTTTGCCCATCTCTGCTTCCACCTCTGTCCAAACCAGATGGTTCTGTTGTCACTTCAGCCAAGGATAAAGCTGACCTGCTAGCATCCCATTTTTCTTCGAGCTCATGTATTAATGATCTTGGTAAAACACCTCCCACCATTCCTAACACGCTCCATTCAATGCCTCCTGTGGTCTTCCGTCAAAAGGATATCAGAAGGATTTTGATGAATCTTGATGCTAAGAAAGCTCCAGGTCCTGATGGTATTTCTCCACTTGTTCTCAAAATCTGTGCTCCTGAACTTACTCCTATTCTTTGCCGCCTTTTTTCACTTCTTATTCCAAAGGTGTTTTTCCTTCTGCTTGGAAATTTGCTCATATCCAGCCAGTTCCTAAAAAGGGTGACAAATCCCTCCCATCCAATTATCGTCCCATTGCAATTACTTCTACTCTTTCTAAAGTAATGGAGAAATCAATTAACCGCCAACTCTTAAACTACCTAGAAACCTTCCGTCTGATCAACGATCACCAGTATGGATTCCGCCAGTGTCGATCCACTGGTGATATCCTGGCTTATGTTACCCATTTATGGACTAGTTCAATGGAAAGGTTCGGTGAAACACAAGTAGTTGCTCTTGACATCTCAAAGGCTTTTGATCGTGTTTGGCATAAAGGTCTTCTAAACAAGCTTCCATCTTATGGTTTGCCAACTGTTTTTAGTAATTGGTTATCCAGTTTTCTCTCTGATCGCTCACTGAGGGTGATGGTAGATGGCTCTCTGTCTTCTAACTTCTCCACTAATGCCGGTGTCCCCCAAGGTTCAGTTCTTTCCCCCACTCTTTTCCTCTTGTATATCAATGACCTTCTTCCATTGACTGGAAATCCTATCCATAGTTTTGCCGATAATAGCACATTGCATTCAACTTTCCATTTTGAGAAATCTTGTCCTGCTCAATCAGCTTCAACTTCTCGAAAATCTGCTACCAATTCCTTAAATGCCGATCTTCATGGTAATTCTCCAGTGGGGCAAAGACAACTTAGTTGATTTCAACCCTTCTAAAACTCAGTCTTGTCTTATATCTCGCAAAAAGGATTCTTCTGCTCCTATGCTTATCTTTAGTGACACTCCAATTTCTAGGCAAAAGGATATATCTCTTTTGGGGATTACCCTGACTTCTAATCTCTCTTGGCACAAGCACATTACAAATATTGCTTCCTCTGCATCTAAAAAACTTGGTTTTCTCTTTCGCTCTCGGCGTTACTTTTCTTCCAAACAGCTGCTCACTCTGTATAAATCGCAAATCCGCCCTGCCATGGAATATTGTTCCCACATTTGGGGTGGTGCCCCCAAAACCTCTCTCAGGCTTCTTGATTCCATTCAGAAGAGGGCAGTTAAGTTAATTAATGACTCATCTCTAACAGAGTCTCTCCACTCGCTTTCTCATAGACGCACTGTTTCTGCTGCTTGCCTCTTTTACAGATACTTCCATGGGCACTGTTCTTCTGAATTGGCTTCTATAATTCCCGCTCTCTCTTTCAAAACAGTCCGAACACGTGCCGCCACCAGCCAACATCCATTTACTGTCCTACTTCAAACTCACAGAACCAACTTTTCATCTTCCTCATTTATTCATTCAACTGCCGTTTTCTGGAACAACCTTCCTTCGTACGTATTTCCTGAAAATTACAATCTACAGAAGTTCAAGTCCAATATCAACAAATATCTTCTTTCGTCTGCTCAACCTCCAACCCAAGCACGGTACTAAGTACTATAGGTTCTAATACCTCTCGTGTTTGGGGTTTACATAAAAAAAAAAAAAAAAAAAGAAAGGAATCACCAAGAAAGAGAAGAATGATGATATCCAGCTCAGGACCCCGTGTGTGTCAGGTGCCTCCGTAGCCAGGTGGGAAGGAGCAGCGGTGCGTTGGCATACGCTTCTTGATTAGACCGGGGTTCGAGCCCGTCACCACCAAATATGGACGATGCGGAAAGGTCAGGGAATGACCACCGCATATCCCGGAGCAATATGGCCTTAGTTGCTAATGCTCCTAAAAAACCAAATGACAACAACAACCCCGTGTGTGCCAAGCCCATACTCACCAGATGTGAGCCCCTGGCTTTTAGTCCTGAAAGAGGGAATTCCTTCTCCCAGGTTACCGGCCCTGCAACGTGGAGGCAGGAGAGGTGCCAACCAGTGACCAAGCGATCAGAAAAAGAGAAGAGCAGTACGCTGCTAGCGACAGCAGTAACGCTGCAAGTAGGGTTAGAGGTAACGTTGCTAGTGGTGAAGCAGTGACGTTGTTCAGTGAGGGAAGCAGTAACGTTGTGAGCAGTGGAGGGTTTACTGAAGCACTAGAACTCACCCTAGGAAAAAACTCTAGAAAATTGCACTAGAAAGAAAGCTTGGCACTCGGAGAGCCATTTGTCTGCTCAGAAAATTTCATATTGGATTGTATAATTATTGTGAGATATTTTTTCATACTCTGCTACTGAGTTTGGGTAGTATCCAAATAACATGTTATTAAGGGACTACTGATATTAGCATTAGCATTAGTAGAGGCATATGATGCAAGAAAGCAAGCTTTTTCAGCATCAGCCAAAAAAAAAAAAAAAAAAAACACACACCACTCCCATTTCACCCCTCCGTTGGCTCGAAATACCTGTCCAGTTGAGCCTTAAATTTGTTTAGGCTATCAACTTCAACAACAAGTGATGGAAGTCGGTTCCACCAACCAACCACCCGCTGGCCAAAGGCAAATTTCCGCACATCTATCCGACATCCGTCCTTCCTCAATTTGAATTTATGCCCTCTGAGGTGATTATTCTAAGAAAGATGAAGAATCCCATTGGCATTGAGCATGCTCAAACCATTCAAAGCCTTATACACCTCTATCAGATCACCTCGCCGGTGCCTAGTCTCCAGACTCTGTAATTTGCAAAACTTAAGCCTTTCTTCGTAAGAGCAACCCTTTGTTCCATTCACTAATCTTGTTGCCCTTCTCTGTACCCGTTCCAGCAGCTCTACATCCTCCTTGAAATGAGGCCTCCAGACCTGTATTCAGTACTCAAGATGTGGCCTAACCATTGCTTATACAAGGGAATAATCACCTCCTTATCCCTGCTAGAAAAATTCCTGTATATCATTGACAAGACACCATGAGCTACTCTTGCAGCCCGTCTGCACTGCTCAGAGAACTTCATATCTGCCTGCACAATTACCCCCAGGTCCTTTTCATTCTCCACCACTGTCAGTGTAGTACCGCAGAGTTGATACGTTGCTCTGGGGTACTGTTTCCCATACGTAGTACTTTACATTTGTCAATGTTAAACTTCATTTGCCACCTCTCAGCCCATCTGTTCAACCTTTCCAGATCCTGTTGCAGCAGCATAGCGTCAGTGGTGTCCTTAAAAACCCTGCCAACCTTTGTATCATCTGCAAACTTGGACATTAAACTTGATATCCCATCATCAATATCATTCATAAACACCGAAAACAACGGACCCAACACTGAACCCTGAGGAACTCCACTAATAACATTAGTCCACGTTGAGCAGTGTCCATTGATTACCACTCTCTGTCTTCTGCCACTCAACCATCCCCTTATCCATAGCAGCAATTTGCCTCCAATGCCACACTGCTCCAATTTGTGCAGCAGTCTTCCATGTGCAACAGTATCAAAAGCCTTTCTAAGATCCAAATATATAATATCAAAGTTATTCCCTGCATCCAGTTCTTTTGGGACTACATCATAGCATCCAATCAAATTGGTCAGGCAAGACCTGCCCTTAACAAAACCATGCTGCGTCTGAGCTATAACTGAATTCTTGTCTAGATGATCCTGCAGTGCTTCTTTAACCAGTGCCTCCATTAATTTACCTGGAACAGAAGTTAAACTAACAGGTCTATAATTACTTGTGTCAGCCTTTGATCCTCCTTTGTGAATTGGGGTTACATTTGCACATCTCCAGTCTATGGGTACGTCCCCTGAGTCAAAAGAAGCTCTCACAATTATAGCTAGGGGTTTGCTTACTTCCTTTGCTGCCTCCTTTAATATAACTGGATAGATCCCATCCACCCCAGGTGCCTTTTTTATGTTTATCCTCAACAATCTCTCCTCCACTTTCCTCTCAGTTATTACAAAATCATCCAGCTCACTGCCAATGTTTACTTTACCTACATCGTTCTCCTTCCTGAATAACTCCTCATGCGTGAATGTAGATGCAAAATATTCGTTTAGATTGTTAGCCACCTGAGAAGGATCCTCAACTATTGAACCATCAATATCCAGTGGACCAATCTGATTCATCCCTTTCCTTCTTGAGTTTAAATAGGTAAAGTACTCTTTTCTGTTTTTCTTTGCATCCTTTGCCAAGGATTTTTCGTAGTTTGCCTGTGCCTGCCTAATCTGCTTTGTGACTTGGTTACAGACCAACTTATATCTATCATAGGCTTCCATGTCACCCATTAATTTGTATGTATCCGATGCATTTTTTTTCTCTGCCACATGTCTCATTAGTTCATCTGACAACCATTTAGGCCTAAACCTTGAACAATATTTCTTAGTTTGTATGTAAAGCCTGGCAGCCTCCAAGATTAGTTCCTTGAATGCTTCCCATTTTGAGTTTGCTGTTGGTAACATCATCAGTTGGTCCCACTGTATAGAATTTAAATAGTGTCTCAGACCATCATAGTCGCCTTTACGAAAACAAAAACCCTTCCCTTTACCTCTGATGGTAGTTACCTCCTTGAGTAAATCCAACTTCAACACACTGTGATCACTGCCACCCAGTGGTTCATTTATCAGCAGATTCTTAATGCATGAAGAATCACTACTGATAATCAGATCAAGAGTATTGCTCCCTCTTGTTGCCTCACGAACATGCTGATGTAGAAAACAATCATCCAATAAATCCCCAAAAGCCTTGCTAGTGTGCGAGTGACCAACCCACAAATTCCAGTCAATATCTGGGAAATTAAAATCCCCCATTATAAGACTCTCTGATTTACTGGCCCACTCTATTTCCCTGTACAATATCTTATTATACTCATCAGAGTCATTAGGCCTATAGCACACTCCTACTCTCAATTTTGATTTCCCTATACTTATGTCACACGAACTGACTCGACACTGCCCTGTCCATCGATGTCGACTGGCTTCACTTCCTTGGTTTTTATGTGTTTCTTAACTAATAGCATAACCCCTCCCCCCTTCCTATCCTGTCTATCCTTTCTGTAGACGTTGTACTCCCCAAATTCCAGTTCCGCATTCCTTATATCTGTGTGACACCACGTCTCTGATATCCCAACAATATCTGCCTTTGATGTTTTCAGCAATACCTCAAATTCATCAAATTTATTTACCAAACTCCTAGCATTGGTGTACACGCAGGTATACATGCACCTGTTTCTATTCTTGGCTACCCTAACACAACCCATGTGTTTACTTGTACCGCAATGACTCCCAGCAGTCTCTGAAATATCCTGCATCTTGTTTTTCAGGCTTCTGCTCATTTCAATAGAAGCAGTGCAAGAATCACTTCCACCTCTGCAAGTGGCTACTGTTAATCTATTAGTCCTTGTATCGCCCCCAACTAGCAGTTTTCCGACCCACCTAACTCTGCCTCGACAGCATCAGCAAAAATTCTTGCACCCTGTGTTTACTTGTACCGCAATGACTTCCAGCAGTCTCTGAAATATCCTGCATCTTGTTTTTCAGGCTTCTGCTCATTTCAATAGAAGCAGTGCAAGAATCACTTCCACCTCTGCCAGTGCTTACTGTTAATCTATTAGTCCTTGTATCCCCCCCAACTAGCAGTTTTCCGACCCACCTAACTCTGCCTCGACAGCATCAGCAAAAATTCTTGCACCCTTTCTATTTAAGTGTATCCCATCCCTGTAGAAGTAATCTCTCCTGTTAACAAGTACAGTCCAGGCTGAAAAAAATTCTACCCCTTGAGCCTTGCACAATCTTTCCAGGGCCGAATTGATCAACAAGGCTCTCATCATATATTCCCTCCTATCGTGTCTGGGCAGAATTGCAGACACTTTCAAATTCAACCCTAATTCATGGCTTTTTTTTAACAGTGACCTGTACTTGCTAAGTAATTCCGCCGCTCTCCTACTCTTAATATCATTAGTGCCAACGTGTACAACTATATCACCTTTTGTGCCCTTAAAAGATGATATCCGCTCTACAACGTCATGAACCTTTGCCCCTGGCAGACATACCCTGGTCCTATTCCACCTATCCTTTTTACAAAGCATGTTCCCCGTTTCCCTGATAATAGAGTCACCAACAACTACTAGTTCCTGTGGGACCAGCACATTCTGCCTAGGGGGCTGCGTCTGTGTTGCCTGATGACCAAGTGCAAGCTCTGGCGTTGATGTGGGCGGCTGAGAGCTTGATGGGCCCCTCAATTTATTTCCTTCGAGGGCATCCACCCTGTCCTTCAAGCTCTCATAAAGGCCCATAACAATGCTGAGTTGTCGCCTGATTTCCTTGCACTCCTTACATCGTGCACACACAAAGACATCCCCCTTGGCAGTATCATGTCCTGTACACGACTGCTCCGCAAACATCAAGCAAACAGTGCATTTTAAAAGACTGTGATTCAGAGGGCAATTGCCCCCCTCAGTTCTCCCCTGAACCACAGCACTCCCATTAGCTTGAGCCTTTTGCTTTGCTGCTCTGGTCTGAGTCATGATTCCGATTTAATTCAATAAAATTTCAAAACATAATTAAATCCTTAAGTTATATCCCAAAACAGTTATAACGCTATATTTATTTTTTCGGTATCTAGTGTTTTCTACGAGTTCCCTTTATATAACTTCCGTATCACGTGTACCACTATAGTTATGTATTAATTATTTGTTACGATTAAGTCGTTATATATATATATATATATAGAGTTAAAAGTACAATTTAATTGACAATAAAGTTTATCAAGATTAATAGATTTACTGATTAATTGACAATATTATATTATGCACTATACTACACTAAGCTTATGCTATCGTGTAAAAATGGCGGGAATTCACGAACGGTACTTCTACGGACTCGTAAGTATTGATTAGGTTCCAAATCTCGCTATTTCAATTTAGAATAAACTAAGGATCCTGACTAGGTCTATAATCTACTTATAGAAGATAATTTAATATAACAATTGGTTAATAAATCGACTAAATTTGGTTAAAAAAAAAGACCTCTCGTTCAATTTGTAACACGTGGATTTGATACCGTTTCCGATACTAAGTAATACCTACAAAATCTCTGTCTAAGTTACACTTTAAACTAAGTATGGTAACTAGGAATATAAAGCTACTCTAGAAATAAGTTAATATGACAATTTAAGCTAATAAATCAGAAAATAAATCAGGAAAAACTTCTCTGTTCCAAGAGCGTCAAAGAGCTTCATCCGCACAGGCTACGCTCGTACCCGTCTGATATTTCTTCTGTTATGTTGTAACATAAAGGATTTGGAAATAACACAGGAAATATATTTTGCACATATTCTCAGGCTCCTTTTGAAAGAAGAGAATCCTGAGGTGGCATAAAACATTTATTTTAGTATTATTAGCTACAAATGATTCAAGGAAGCAAAGCCATACAACAATGAAAAAAAAAAAAAAAACCCAAACCCTCATCTATATATCCCATAAAGCAATTCTGTAATCCTTCCTAGTTTTGTAACTAATTCACACTACCTGCTTTCACACCACCACCCCATGGAACTTTGTACAATCAAATGATATAGGATAAAAAGCAAACTTTTTGTATACAATGAATCTACAATCATTCTTTTTCAATTTAAATTTATGTTACCTTTAGTGCATTCTCCAAGAAAGAATAAGAGTGGTATCAGTATTCTTCTTCTTCTTGAATCTCTCCGTTGTATCAACAGCTATCCCTAACTTTTTATTTTTTTGTTATGTTTTTATTTTGTCCCTACACTCTTTTCTGTCCTCCCAGCCCCTGTTCTTCAATTTACTCATTTCTATAGCGCTATTAATGTGCATCTAGGTCTTCCTCTCTTTTTCCTTCTGGGGGAAAATCCATTCCATTGTTTTTTTGGTACCCTCTCGTCCTCCCATTCCAATGACATGTCCATAGCATGCTAGCCTTTTCTGTCTGTTATGTTTCTTTGAACGTCCATTACTTTTCTTATATCTTTGTTCCTGACTCTTTCCAATTTATATCTAAAGACTGATCTCCAAAAATCCATCTTGACAGCTAGTAATTCTTTCTTTTGCCTTCCTTTTTCCTTTATAGTCCAAACCTCAGGTCCATATAGTAAGATACTCTGAAAAATTGCATTATATATCCAATTTGATTGGTATCCAATTTCATAGTATCCAAATTGATTGGATACTATGATGCAGTCACAAAAGAACTGGATGCAGGGAATAACTTTGATATTATATACTTGGATCTTAGAAAGGCTTTTGATACTGTTGCATATGGAAGACTGCTGCACAAATTGGAGCAGTGTGGCACTGGAGGCAAACTGCTACTATGGATAAAGGGGTGGTTGAGGGGGAGAAGACAGAGAGTGATAATCAATGGACACTGCTCATCGTGGACTAATGTTATTAGTGGAGTCCCTCAGGGTTCAGTATTGGGTCCATTATTGTTTTCTTTATTTATAAATGATATTGATGATGGTATATCAAGCTTAATGTCCAAGTTTGCAGACGATACGAAGGTTGGCAGGATTGTCAAGGACACTACTGACACTATGCTACTGCAACAGGATCTGGAAAGGTTGGGCAGAAGGGTGGCAAATGAACTTTAACATTGACAAATGTAAAGTACTACGTATGGGAAACAGCAACACAGAGCAACGTATGGCTTGAAGTGGTGAAACCCATGTTTAGTCTCTAGAGCAAAGTTTCCGGCATCCCCCTCTCCCATACTTCTCCTTCAACCCATGCATGGTACTAAGTACTATAGGTTTTGATAACTTTTGTGTTTGGAGTTTTCATAAAAAAAAAAAAAAAAACAACAACTCTGTGGTACTACACTGATAGTGGTAGAGAATGAAAGGGACCTGGGGATGGTTGTGCAGGCAGATATGAAGTTTTCTGAGCAGTGCAGACGGGCTGCAAGAGTAGCTCATGGTGTATTGTCGATGATATATAGGAATTTTTCTAGCAGGGATAAGGAGGTGATTATTCCCTTGTATAAGGCAATGGTCAGTCCACACCTAGAGTACTGTATACAGGTCTGGAGGCCTCATTTCAAGAAGGATGTAGAGATGCTGGAATGAGTGCAGAGAAGGGCAACAAGATAGGTGAATGGAACAAAGGGGTGCTCTTACGAAGAAAGGCTTAAGTTTTGCAAATTATAGTGTCTGGAGACTAGGCACCAGCGAGGTGATCTGATAGAGGTGTATAAAGCCTTGAATGGTTTGAGCATGCTCAATGCTGATGGGATTCTTCCTCTTGCTCAGAATAATCACCTGAGAGGGCATAAATTCAAATTGAGGAAAGACAGATGTAGGATAGACGTGAGGAAATTTGCCTTTAGCCAGCGGGTGGTTGTGGAACAGACTTCCATCCCTTGTCGTGGAAGTTGATAGCCTAAACAAGTTTAAGGCTCAGCTGGACAGGTATTTCGAACGAACAGAGGGGTGAAGTGGAAGTGGTTATTTTTTTATTTATTTATTTATTATTTATTTTTTTTTTGGCTGATGCTGCATAAGCTTGCTTTCTTGTATCAAATGCCTCTACTAATGCTAATGCTAATATTAATTGTTTCGTTTTTGGAAGAATATCATTGCTCCATAATACTGGGTTCAGCATTCACAAGACCTTTCTTCCCTCATTAATTCTTGTTGCAATGTCATCTTCAGATGAGCAGTCCATCTGCACAATAGCTCCTAAATGTTTAAACTACTTCACATTCATTATTGGTTTCCATTAATATTCAAAATGTCCCCTTTTGAATTCATATATTCAGTCTTACTGAAGTTTGTGGAAGAGAAGAAAAATGCATGGGATGCATATAAATTATCAGGTGACAGAGAAGCCTATGGCAGATATAAGCTAGTCTGTAATCAAGCCACAAAAGGAGGTCAGACAGGCAAAAACCGATTTTGAAACCTCTTTCGCAAAGGATTCAAAGAGTTCTTTACTTATGTAAACTCTAGAAGGAAAGGGATGGTTTGACTATTGATGATCATGCTAAGGTAGCTGATAACATTAGCATTAGCATTAGTAGAGGCATTTGATGCAAGAAAGCAAGCTTATGCAGCATCAGCCAAAAAAAAAAAAAAAAAAAAGTAACATAAATAAATAAAAATAACCACTTCCACTTCACCCCACTGTTCGTTCGAAATACCTGTCCAGCTGAGCCTTAAACTTATTTAGGCTATCAACTTCCACGACAAGGGATGGAAGTCTGTTCCACCTACCAACCACCTGCTGGCTAAAGGCAAATTTCCGCACATCTATCCTACATCTGTCTTTCCTCAATTTGAATTTATGCCCTCTCAGGTGATTATTCTGAGCAAGAGGAAGAATCCCATCAGCATTGAGCATGCTCAAACCATTCAAGGCTTTGTACACCTCTATCAGATCACCTCACTGGTGCCTAGTTTCCAGACATTGTAATTCGCAAAACTTAAGCCTTTCTTCGTAAGAGCACCCCTTTGTCCCATTCACCAATCTAGTTGCCCTTCTCTGTACTCGTTCCAGCAGCTCTACATCCTTCTTGAAATGAGGCCTCCAGGCCTGTATACAGTACTCTAGGTGTGGCCTGACCATTGCCTTATACAAGGGAATAATCACCTCCTTATTCCTGCTAGAAAAATTCCTATATATCATTGATAATACACCATGAGCTACTCTTGCAGCCCGTCTGCACTGCTCAGAGAACTTCATATCTGCCTGCACAACCACCCCCAGGTCCCTTTCACTCTCTACCACTGTCAGTGTAGTACCACACAGTTGATACTTTGCTCTGGGGTTGCTGTTTCCCATATGTAGTACTTTACATTTGTCAATGTTAAACTTCATTTGCCACCTCGAAGCCCATCTGCTCAACCTTTCCAAATCCTGTTGCAGCAGCATAGTGTCAGTAGTGTCCTTGACAACCCTGCCAACCTTCGTATCAGGGTTGTCAACATGAATGAGTATTTTGTATCTATATTCACACATGAGGAGAGGAATGCCAGAAGTTTATAAAACTCTAGCAGTGAGCTAAGTGATTTTGTATTAACTGAGAGCAAAGTGGAGGAGTTGTTGTTTAAGGGCTTTACGGCACAAGGACAGCAAAGGCCATAATGCTCCTAACTATGGTGATGTTAAATACATAGTTCTATCTGTATAGATGTTATTCAAGTTTATATCGTGTTGTATAGTTTTATCTGTTTGAGGAAATCAAATATTTTGATCATATGTAGTGTGTCTGCTAGTAGGTCAGAAATGCTGAGAGAGATGTTCGTCGTGGGAAATGAGATAAACATAGCATGTCACTCAGTACTGTACTTGGGACAATCAATAAGTAGATGGTGGACAGTGAGCTGAGTGTTGCAGTTTGTACACAGTGGTGGGTCAGTGGCTGCAAGCAAATAAAGATGTGTCAGGTGCATGTGGCCTGTCCTTAATTGGGCTAAAACGACTTCTTCACGTCGGTTCTCACGTATACTAGATCTCCATGGTTTTAGAGCTTTTTTAATGCCAAGTAGCTTATTGTTGACTTGATTCTGCCAGATATTTTGCCATTGTTCACGGCATCGTTTATTTATAATGTACTTATAGTCAGATGCAGGTGTAGTGAAGGATTGGTCTATAGGATCGGTAGCAGTTTTGGAAGCTAGATCGGCCTGTTCATTTCCAGAAATTCCAGCGTGACCAGGGATCCAACACAACAGAACTTGTTGTTTCTTCTGGTTTAATTTAGTCAGAGTATTCCAGATCTGTCTAAGTAAGGGGTTATCATTTTTTGTATTGTGTTGTATAGCTTGGATAGCACTAGTGGAGTTGGTATAAATAACGCTGTGCAGTCTAGTTCTTAAGAGTGCGTAGTTTAAGGCTATGTGGATAGCACAGAGTTCTGCAGTATAGCTGCTACATTCAGTGGGGAGTTTTTGGACATAGTGATGTTAGGAAATACTGCTGCTGCACCAACATTCTTTTCAGTTTTAGATCCATCTGTGTAAATTGGTGTGTACTGGCCGTGCTGGGTTCTCAGTGCGGTGTACATTTGCAGTATGTTCTGTTGGGATAAGGTGTTTTTTCCCCAGGCTGTCAATGAAAAGTCGCATGGTGGTATGCGTAGTATGTCCAAGGTGGAACTGTATGAGAGGTAGTGGGCTGTATTTTACTCAGGTCAATTTTCCAGTCAACTTGTAGTGAGCGAAGACGTATCCCGGTTGGTGGGTTTATAGATGGGTAAGCTCTATAAAGGTTTTCCCATTTGGGATAGAAAACACTGTTCCAAGTGGGGTGGTTTGGATGCCCTTTGAGTTTTGCGGCATAATTTAATAAAAGCATTTGTCTGCGTAGCTGCAAGGGTGTTTCATGCGCTTCGGCATATAGGCTCTGAACCGGTGATGTACAGTACGCCCCCAGTGCAAGACGAAGAGTGCTGTGGTGTATAGGATCAAGCCAATGTAAAGAGCTTGGTCTAGCAGAGCCTCGCGACAGAACCATAGTCCAGACATAACTGTATTAATGCACGGTAGAGATGTAGCAGCGTGTAATGGTCGGCTCCCCACGGTGTGCCCGATAGAACTCTTAAAATGTTAAGCCTTTTAAGTCAGTTAATCCTGAGCGTTTTTATATGATCAAGGAAAGTGAGTTTTTGGTCGAATATCAGACCCAGAAAGCGGACACCAGGGATCACTGGTATGAATTGATTTTCTAGTCTAAGTTCCGGATGTTGGTGTAGGTTACGCTTCCTACAGAAGTGTATCCCAACTGTTTTTTGGTGTGAGAAACGAAATCCATTGTTTTGGGACCATTTAGCTATTTTGTTGATGGCACATTGCAACTGTCTTTCTATCATTCGCATGTTAGGCGAATGGCAGGCGATACTGAAGTCATCAGCGTACAGGGTAGTGGATATTGTTTGTGGTAGGTCATGTGTTATTCAATTCATTATTATACTAAAGAGAGTGGCACTTAGCACTGACCCTTGTGGTACTCCTTCTTCCTGGATGAATTTTGAAGATAAGTGGTTGTGAACTCTAACTTGAAATGAGTGGCAATGCAGGAAGTTTCTGATAAACTGTAATAGGTGTCCATGAAATCCCAAATCGTATAGGGTTCACATAATACCATATCTCCAAGAAGTGTCAAAAGCTTTTTCAATGTCAAAGAAGACCATTGCAAGATGTTCTTTTCAGACGAAGAATTTCTTTTGATTAAGACAGAAATAAACATCACAAATGTCTATTTCTGTCTTGATCAAAAGGTCAAGAGTGGATCTACCTTCCTGGAAACCACATTGCACAGGATTTAGGAGTTCATTTTGAGCTATAAACCAGGTTAATCGGGCATTGACCATTTTTTCCATGACCTTGCTCATACAGCTAGTGAGTGCAATAGGTCGATAATGTTGCGGATTTGTAGGGTCTTTGCCTGGTTTTGGAAAAGCCAGTATGTACGCATGATGCCATTTGTCGGAGAACGTGTTTTCTTTGAATATTCTGTTATAGAGGAGTAACAGAGTCTTGAGAGCCGGTTCGGTGAGTTTTACTATGATGATGTGGATTCCATCTGGCCCTGCTGCACTGAGTTTAGCAGCCGATAGAGCATGATGCAACTCTGACATTGTGAAAGGGAGATTGTATGCAGAAATTGATGCTGATTCAAAATTGATATGGTTTTTTTCAGCTTGTGCTTTGTGTGCCTGAAAATATTGCGAGTATGATGTTGCAGCTGATATTTTCATGAAAGATCTATTGTTTGTGATATCACGGCCATTGACCTTTGATTAAGATGAAGCGTCTCCACGCTTCCCTTCTGCTAGTCTGCCTGACTCGTTTTGCCTTTGCTCTTGCCTGTTTAAAGCGAATGAGGTTTTCAGTTGTTGGGAACTTCCAGAAGATATTCCATGCTTTGTTCTTCTGTTTTTCAGCTGCACTACATTCTTCATTCCACCACACTTTTGAGTTGGCCGATATTTTTGTGGATTGCTTTGGAATTGCTTTGTCTGCTGCCTGCAGTATTTGATTAGATATGTATTCTACTGTCAGGTTTATGGATGTTTGTTGGATCTGGTTTTCTTCTAGTATTGCTAGCTGATTGTACACATCCCATTCAGCTTTGGATAAGTTCCACTTGGGGATCCGATAAGAAAGGTGGGGAATGCTTGTGTCAATGCGACATATAACAGGATAATGATCACTGCCCAGCGGATTGCTGTGAATAGTCCATCCAAATAGAGGATATATGGTTGCTGTGCATAGAGAGACATCAATAGCTGATGTAGATCCGATAAGAAAGGTGGGGAATGCTTGTGTCAATGCGACATATCACAGGATAATGATCATTGCCCAGCGGATTGCTGTGAATAGTCCATTCAAATAGAGGATATATGGTTGCTGTGCATAGAGAGACATCAATAGCTGATGTAGATCCCGTTGGAAGATGTGTATATAGGTGCGAGCCCCATTATTGAGAGTTAACAGATTCTGTTGATCAAATAGTTTTTCAATGGTTTGTCCACGCTTGCCCAATTTGTGGTTTCCCCACAGCGGATGGTGACTGTTGAGGTCACAACTTCCCAAACCCTAAGATACAGTAGGGTTTGGGAAGTTGTATCACTAATTCTTCTAAGTCGGCATAGCTGATATTTTGGTTAGGTGGCAAGTATAATGAGACTAGGGTTAAATCAAAGTTAATATTAACTCGTGCAGCAACTGCCTCAAGGTTTGTTTTTAGCAGGAGTCGCCTTGAGGGTATCTGGGGTTGATGATCAGTGCTACTCCTCCATGGGCAGGATTGTTCGGATTTTGTGCAACATGATCTTGATGATGTATTATGTATTTCAGAAGGGAAACATTTATATTTGGTGTAAGATTGGTTTCCTGTAAGCAAAAGGCAACAGGGTGATATTGTGAAAGGAGATCTCGGATGTCAGACAAATTACTACAATAGCCTCTGCAATTCCACTGTAAGAAAGTAAGCATTATTTGGGTTTAGTGGAACCCTCGACTTCTTTTTGAGGGACAGAAGATTTGCCTCGCTCAAGTTTACCTTTCCTCTTCTTTGGGAAATAAGGTTTCCCTGTATCCATATCCTCATTGGTGAACAGTTCTAGAACCTGTTTGTCGTGATTTAAATTGTCTTCCGAGTCCATGTATTCTGTTTGGTTTGAGTCAGAAGTAGTAGATACTGTGGTATTCTGTTGAATGGCATCAGGTTGTACTGAGATTGGCGTATTTATGGCTTTGCTTTGTTTGTTTTTCATTTGGTGTGTTGGTACTGGGGACAACAGTGACCTTGCCCATTCAGCTAGTGATTTACTTGGTGGTATAGTTACCTCCGTTTGGGTGGAAATTGATATGTGTTTTGTAGTTATTTGTGCATAATTGGGCTTATTAAAATTTGGAACAGGTAGGGATTTTTTAGCCTCTTGGTAGGTTACGTTATGTTTAGTTTTGGACCGCTGTATCTTTTTTTCACGCTTCCAAAGGGAACACTCCTTGGAATATGCTGGGTGTGCCTCTTTACAGTTAAGACAGATTGGTCTTGTGGCTGTGCAGTCAGTACTAATGTGTTCAGTGGATCCACACATGGCACAGGCAGCTACTCCTCTGCAGACTGTCTGTGAGTGTGCAAACTTCTGGCGCTTATAGCAGTGTAATGGGTTCGGGATATACGGTTTAACTCGACAGTTAAGATAGCCTGCTTTTATCACTGTTGGTGGCTTGGGGTTGTCAAAAGTAAGTATTATGTTCCGTGTAGGAACTAGTATGCCGTCTTTCTTTGTCATAATTCTTCTGACATTAATGATTCCTTGGTCGTGTAATTCTTGTTTTAGTTCTTCATCTAACACGTTCATGAGGTCCCATTCAGTGATGACACCTCTTGACGTGTTCAGGGAAACGTGGGGTGAAATGGTGATAGAAGTTCCACCAAAAGTTTTCAGTTTTTGTAGTTGTTCAGCCTGTCGAGCAGTGGCAACTTTAACTAGTAGCTCCAACAACCTGATCTTAGACAACGAACTGTCTTGGGAGTACCTATTGTGCTTTCTAGGCATTTCTGCACTAGAAATGGAGAGAGTTTTCCAACTGGTTGTTCTTGAGTTGAATTAATAATCAAGAAAGTTGGAGTTCGGATTCTGCCTACGTCAGTCTTTTGACATTTTGCTGCTACAGAACCAGACTCCTCTTGTTCTTGCATTGTCAAGGTTTTTTCTATGTACCTGGTGCTTTTCTGGGTTTTATGGACTTCTTGCTCCATTCGCCCTGGAAGGGAGACCTTTCCCCCTCCAGGTTACCGGCCCCGCCACGTGGAGGCAGGAGCAGTGCCGCCTTTGTGACCAAGAAGTAGTGGGTTAGTAGTAATATGCAAAATAAAAAGAAAAAAGAAAGAAGGTTACTTTTCCTCCTGTTCAAGTTAAATTGATTTCTTTACTGAAGTTTATTTAATCGATTGTTAGTGTAACGCTTAAATAAAGAAGATGATTTTATTTATTCAAGAGAGTGCAAATTAACTGGCAAAGACACTTGATCACAAAATTGCTTGGCACTTGGGGCCAAGTGGAGGAGAAAGTGTGGAAGTTAAATATAAGGAAGGCACCTAGGGTGGATGGGATCTATTCAGTTATATTAAATGAGGCAGCAAAGGAAGTAAGCAAACCCAATAGCCATAATTATGAGAGCTTCCTTAGATTCAGGGGAGGTCCCCATGGACTGGAGGTGCACAAATGTATCCCTAATTAACAAAGGGGGTCAAAAGGTAACACAAGTAACTATAGACCTGTTAGTTTAACTTGTGTTCCAGGGAAAATAATGGAGTCACTGGTTAAAGAAGCATTGGAGGATCATCAAGACAAGATTGCAGTAGTAGTTAAGACACAGAATGGGTTTGTTAAAGGGAGCTCTTGTCTGACCAATCTGATTGGATACTAAATGACTTGGTCACAAAGGAACTGGATGCAAAAATTAATTTTGATATCATATACTTGAATTTCGGGAAAGCTTTTGATACAGTTGCACATGGAAGGCTGCTGTACAAATTGGAATGGTATGGCACTAAGGTCAAGTTGCTACAGTGGCTAACGGGATGGTTGAGTGAGAGACAACAGAGATTGGTAATCAACGGACACTGCTCTTTGTGGACTAATGTTATTAGTGGATTTCCCCAGGGTTTGGTGCTGGGCGTATTGTCGTTTTGTGTATTCATCAACGATATTGATGAGTGTATATCGGGCTTGATGTTCCAGTTTGAAGATGATACAAAGGTTGGCAGGGTTTTTAATGATAGTAAAGACATTATGCTACTGCAAAAACTGGATCTAGATAAGTTGGGCAAATGGACTGAGAAGTTTAAAACTGACAAATGCAAAGCACAGGATATTATTTATTTATTTTTTTTTTTGGTAGTTGTTGGTGCATCGGCTTCTGTGGCCATAATGCACCTCCCAAGGTTTTTGCAGTACTTTGATCCAAGCCCAAGGAGGGATTCGAACCCGCGACCTTTTTCATTCTCCACCTCCCACGCGAGGTGATCTGATTGAAGTGTATAAGGCCTTGAACGGGTTGAGCAAGCTCAATGCTGATGGGATTCTTCCTCTTATTCAGATTAAGAACCTGAGGGGGCACAGATTCAAACTGAAGAGAGACAGTTATAGAATAGATGTGCAGAAATTTGCCATCAGCCAGCATGTAGTTGATAGTAGTAGTTGATTGCTGAAACATACTTCTACCTCTTGTTATGGAAGTTGATAGCTTAAATAAATTTAAGGCTGAGCTGGATAAGCATTTGGAATGAACAGATGAGTGAAATGGGAGGGTTTTTTTTTTTTTTTTTGACTGATGCTGCATAAGCTTGCTTTCTTGAATTGTATACCTCAACTAATGCTACCGTTTATTCTCAAATCCCATATTTTATATTGTTCCAGCAGCTTTCTAAATATAGTTAGCATGCTCTGCAATCAGTACCTGTTCAACTGCCGAAAAAAAGATTTGAAAGGTGAATGTTTTGATCCACATATAATTCCATTGATAATTCCATTTTTGGGACCAAGCTTCCACAGTCACTTCCGGGTACAACTTGAATAAGGTGGGGGATAAACGGTAGCATGCTTTTTGATGTTTTGAAGTTCCTTGATATTTCTGACCCAACGTTAATGCATCAAGGGTTATTTTTGTATATATATATTTTTTCTGGCCTTCCAGAGCATTTTTTTTGGGGACACTGATGTAAGCTTTTTTTCCCCAAGCTGTTGTTGTTGAGTTTAACGACACGTAAGCTGCTAGGGCCATATTGTGTCTTTTGATGGTGAATACGAAATATCATCTTCATTGTAATAACTATATTTTATGGTATATTCCTATACGATTTAGGAAAGTCAATTGTTCTTCTTTATTAGGATCATCTCCCAGAATCTGCAATAAATTTATTGATGACTGGGTATTAGCAATTGATTTAAAGGTGTTTAAGCAGATGATTTGAAAGTGGCGACAGTCCACTAACAAATAGCAAATGATCAGTTGTACTTGACATGATGTACACTAGGGAGCTCTGTCATTAGTTAATAGATACAGATGAGTGAGGTGTAAGCCCAATTCTTAGCCTTCCTAAAATTGTTTTCTTTTCGTCTGCTTTTCTGGAAGCTGGAGAGCCACAGATTTGGTTCTGGTTTTATTTGGTATAGTTTGTTTCTGGATAACCTCTCCGGGTTAGTGACCAGCTATTGCAACATGCTTTACAGATAATATGTTTATAATCGGTATATGGAGTTTGAAAAGTCTGCAAAAGAGTATTATCTGGTTGTTTGGCTTCAAGATCTGCTCTTTCATTTCCGTTTTTTTTTTTTTTTTTTTTTTTTTTTTTTTTATGTAAACCCCAAACACGAGAGGTATTAGAACCTATAGTACTTAGTACTGTGCTTGGGTTGGAAGTTGAGAAGACGAAAGAAGATATTTGTTGACATTGGACTTGAACTTCTGTAGACTGTAATTTTCAGGAAATACGTATGAAGGAAGGTTGTTCCAGAAAACGGCAGTTGAATGAATAAATCAGGAAGATGAAAAGTTGGTTCTGTGAGTTTGAAGTTGAACAGTAAATGGATGTTGGCTGGTGGCAGCATGTGTTCAGACTGTTTTGAAAGAGAGAGCGGGAATTACAGAAGCCAATTCAGAAGAACAGTGCCCATGGAAACATCTGTAGAAAAGGCATGCAGCAGAAACAGTATGTCTATGAGACAGCGAGTGGAGAGACTCTGTTAGAGATGAATCATTAATTAACCTAAATGCCCTCTTCTGAATGGAATCAAGAACCCTAAGAGAGGTTTTGGGGGCACCACCCCAGATGTGGAACCAATATTCCACGGTAGGGTAGAGTTGCGATTTGTACACAGTGAACAGCTGTTTGAAGAAAAGTAACGCCGAGAGCAAAAGAGAAAACCAAGTTTTTTAGATGCACAGGAAGCAATATTTGTAAAATGCTTGTGCCAAGAGAGAGTCGGGGTAATCCCCAAAAGAGACATATGATTTTGCCTAGAAATCGGAGTGTCACCAAGATAATCATACGAGCAGAAGAATCCTTTTTGCGATATATAAGACAAGACTGAGTTTTAGAAGGATTGATATGAACTAAGTTGTCTTTGCCTCACTGGAGAATTACCTGGAGATCGGCATTTAAGGAATTGGTAGCAGATTTTCGAAAGTTGAAGCTGACTGAGAGGGCAAGGTTTCTCAAAATGAAAGTGGAATGCAATGTGCTATCATCAGCAAAACTATGGATAGGATTTCCAGTCAATGGAAGAAGGTCATTAATATACAAGAGGAAAAGAGTGGGGGAAAGAACTGGACCCTGGAGGACACCGGCATTAGTGGAGAAGTCAGAAGACAGAGAGCCATCTACCATCACTGTCATTGAGCGATCAGAGAGAAAACTGGATAACCAATTACAAAAACAGTTGGTAAATCATAAGATGGAAGCTTGTTTAGAAACCTTTATGCCAAACACGTTCAAAAGCCTTTGAGATGTCAAGAGCAACTACTTGTGTTTCACCAAAACCTTTCCATTGAATTAGTCCATAAATGGGTAACATAAACCAGAATATCACCTGTGGATCGACACTGACGGAATCCATACTGGCGATCGTTGATCAGACGGGAAGATTTCTAGGTAGTTTAAGAGTTGGCAGTTAATTGATTTCTCCATTACTTTAGAAAGAGTAGAAATAACTGCAGTGGGACGATAATTGGATGGGATGGATTTGTCACCGTTTTTTTAGGAACTGGCTGGATATGAGCAAATTTCCAAGCAGAAGGAAAAACACCTTTGGAATAAGAAAGTGAAAAAAGTCGGCAAAGAACAGTAGTAAGTTCAGGGCACAGGTTTTTAGAACAAGTGGAGAAATACAATCGGGACCTGGAGCTTTCTTAGCATTAAGATTCGTCAAAATTCTTCTGACATCCTTTTGATGGAAGACCACAGGAGGCATTGAATGGAGCGTGTTGGGGATAGTGGGAGGTGTTTTAACAAGATGATAATACATGAGTTGGAAGAAAAATGGGATGCTAGCAGGTCAGCTTTATCCTTGGCTGAAGTGACAACAGAACCATCTGGTTTGGACAGAGGTAGGAGCAGAGATGGCAAAAGTTGCAGCCAATAGCTTGGAAAAGAGACCAGAATACTCGGCTACCATTAGGGCAAGAAGCAAGTTTTCTACTCTTAGCCTGTTCAAACTCTAGTTTGGACTGATTAATAACTGCTTTACAATTGTTGCGAGCTTTGGTATAGGCAGAAATTGACACTGAAGAATTGGAAACAAGCCAATTACGATATGCAACATTCTTCTCTTGAACAGCTTTAGCACATTTATTGGAAAACCAAGAATAATTTCACTGACACGATCTGAGCAAATATTGTTTTGAAACAGTAATCTGACCAAGAAAAGAAATCAATCTCGCAGGTCATCCTATTTTGCATTCTTGTAATGCCAAACAATACGAGGTTGGGAATAGCCATGAGATAAAGGCTCCATTGGAGAAGAGACAATCACCAAGTTATGATCTGAGGTGCCTAAAAGACCTCTCACTTCGACCATGTACTTAGAAGGGTTGTTTGTGAGAAAAAGATCAAGCATGTTGGTTGTATGTTAGGATTGTCCGGTATTCTTGTAGGTAAATGAACAATCTGTGCAAGGTCAGTAGTAATTGCAAAAGCCTCAGCATCTCATTCAGCTGGGTCGGTGTGACTAGAAAATGGTAGCCAGCTGGAGCTGTGAACATTAAAATCACCAAGGAAAATTACCTCACTGTTAGGAAAGTTGGACTGGAGAAAAAGAGCTCCAAGTGATCAGTGGAGTTTGGAGAACGGTAGAGACAACAGATGAATTTGACACAATGAGGTAGAGAGATTTTAAGCCAGAGAAGATCAAAAAGAGGAGATTCCAAATTATCAAGTCTCTGACAGGGAATATCAGAATGGACATATGCATAAGTACCACCTTTGAGGCGAAAGGAATCATATAGCGAATAATTTGGGCAACTGAGATGAGTAGTAGTTGAATCAACCGATAACTGAGATTCAGTCAGAAAAAGTACATGGGGTTCGGCAGACTGCAAGAGTAAATGGACATCATTGAGATTAGAATTGAGACCACGTATATTTGTGAAAAGAATTAGGAAGTGTTTGGGAGATTTAGATCTTTTTGCAGATAAGCTTACTCTATTAGTTTGACAATTCATGGTGTATTGAATAGTAAGAAAAAGTGGGGAGGACATGCTGTATGAAGTAATGAAATTTTTGGATATGGCATACACATGGTAAGAATATACCCAGATCCTTGACATAACGTGACCTTGACAATGCCCCCCCCCACCCCCGCATACACACTACTCGGACTTCCTCCATCACTATCTGGCAGAGTAGAGGTAGCAGGATTATACACTAGCTGATCCGGAAGCCTCCTAGAGAGAGTTACCAATAGGTTCGGTCCGGTGTACTAACTAGTGGCCGCCCTGCAAACACCGTTTTAGAGTTGTACCCTCGAAATGTAAGGAAGATTGGATCTCGCCATGATGTTCATCATAACCTCAAAAGTCATCAATCATACTGCATGATGAAAGAGTTGGGGAAGAGTTACCGGAACTTAGCTCTGGAGACTAAACATGGTTTCCACTACTTCAAGCCTCCAATAAGCAAAGTGGTGGTATTGCACCAGTTGATGAAAGTCATCTACCACCTAGTACTGCCCTGTAGCACAGAGGGGTGGCATTCCTCCATGTGGTGGGGGGGTGCCACACCTCGACCCCTGCTTACGTTGGGTAACACCTGGGTGGTCATCCACCATGTTCTTGTGCATGGAGGTTATACCCAGGATTACTAAAAGTCCCACCATCGTGAAGGTGCAAGCAGAGGATTTGGCTGTCACAGACTGTCCGGACTTCGCCAAAATTGGGTCCACTTGACTATCAGTTCCATCAGCGTTTTAGCTTCCTAGGTAGCAAGTACAGCTTTGGCACAAGAGAATGTCTGTGACAACCTCATGGACCGCAATTGTTATTCCACAATGTCCCTGAATCCAGCAAAATATCACAGTTCGGTTTGACTCATTACAAACAAGTAATTTAGTGTTGATTTTTTTTATTATAGGGTGAGAGGAGTTGGTATTACTATTTATGATAGAGACAGCACTGAGAGAGTCAGTATACATTAAAGCAGGCGTAATTTGAAGTTCAGTAATGTGATCCAGAGCCAAGTTTATTGCATGAAGCTCAGCAGTGAAGATACTGCATTGTGCAGGTAATTAGACAGAAATTGTGAATGATGGGAAGATTGCCACTGCATCTACTTGGGTCTCAGTTTTTGATCCGTTTGTATAGATCTTACAGGCCTGTGAATTGAGAAGCAGAGTGAGTTTCATGTAACTGTGCGATATTTAAGGGAGACAAGATGTTCTTTCCTCACTGTTAGAAATAGTCATCATAAATTGCAGGGATATTTGTCCATGGTGGATCAGGCAGTGTCATATCCTGATATATATTACTCATTTCTATATTCTATGTTCAGAGCACTGTGCTGGATCATATTCAATTGCTCTAAAGTACTTTTCCATGCAGAGTCATAGTCCAATGGAATAGGCAAGTAAGTGTCAATGTCTCTTATTATGGGTGATTTCAATTTGCCTCTAATTGATTGGAGTAAATGGAAAGGAAACTCGACATGGGGAACAAAAATGTTCACCAGTTGACAGAGGAATGGAAGATGTTACCACAAGAACTTATCAACAACATTGTTCTCTGGACAGGTGGTGCAAAGCCTGCATCAACATTAGGGGCGGCCAAAAAATTAATGTTCAACATGAGGACCACCTCTTCTATCTTTGGCAGTGATGCATCTGTATCATGGCAGCCAGTGCTATGTTGCCATTTTTGAATAAAGTCCCACTGTACCATTTTGCTTCCTTCATCATTTCTGTACCTCACGAGGTTCCTTTGGCATGTTTTTCCCATATCCAGGCCACTCCTATGAGAAGCTACAGGTGAAAACCTGACTGGTTCTTAAATTTTGCACACCAGTATATAATAATGAGATAATCACATCATTATCCCTGCTGAAAAAATTCCTATACATAAAAGATATTACTTGGCTAAATGCCTAAGAGCATGAAGGGGTTTGTTTATGCAGGGTAATGCACACACACATCATTTCTACTACCAAGGTATAGAAATGGCGTGTATTGCACTAACTCAAATAAGTAACTGCATCTCTCATATTATGGAGTTATACTTCATAACTAGATTGTCACTGTTGCAACAACAGGGTACCTGCCCATCCACCGATGATAAAGCAATAAGCTTCAAAACAGTGCCTTCTGGGTGGTGGTGGTATCCGTTGAGAATAAGTAGCATTAGTCTTTTCTATAGGTGAAGCGTTACCTATTCGAGGTAGTACAATACCATGGCAACTTGTGAAGGTATTCACATGAGATATAATTAAAATGATGCATTAAAACTACCTTGGTAGTAGAAATGATGTTTCTACTACAAGTTGTTTATGCATGGGTAACCATGCATAAACAAACTCCTTCATTTCTATATATATCATTAACAAAACCGCATGAGTTTTTCTGAGGAGTTCAGACAGGCTGCCATCCTGGCAGCCTGTCTGAACTCCTCAGAAAAACTAGGCATAATCCTTATGGGTTTTGATAATTAACTATATAATATCGGTGTAAATACACCATAGTTAACCCATAGATTTGAGCTACGATTGTAGCGTAGAAGGCATCGTTTTAATTGTATCTCATAATGTGGTTGCCTTCACAACAAGATAGCTACTATTGAATTACTTCAAATAAACAAGATCTGCCTAGATCTTGTTTCAGTAGCATACCCTGATTGCTGTGATTAATTATCCTGTGAACTTTTGTATCATCTGCAAACTCAGACATTAACCTGATGTGCCTTCATCAGTATCATTAATAAATACATAAACAACAGTGTTCAAGGAAGCAAAGCCATACATTTTCTAACGCACAATCCTGGGGCACTCTGCCAATAACATTAATCCCAGAAGAGCAGTGCCTATTGATAACAACTCCATCTTCTCCCTCTCAGCTTGCCCTTAATAGAGCATTGCTTCAATTTGTAAAGCAGTCTTTTATGTGCATCAGTATTAAAAGCTATTCTGAAATCTAAGTATATGATGTCAAAATTAATTTTTGTATCTAGTTTCTTTGTTGCTGTGCCAGAGGATACAATCAGACTCGTCAGATCCTGAATTACTAATTTAACCAGTAACCATTATTTTCCCTGGAACAGAAGTCAAGCTAACAGGTCTGTAATTACTCATATCACCCTTTGTGAACTGGAGATACATCTCCAGTCAGCAGGGATCTCCTCAGAACCCAAGGACGCTCTTATAATAAAGCCAAAAGGTTTGCATACCTCTTTTGCTTACTTCTTTATTATAACTGTATAGATCCAATTACCACATGTTCCTTTTTTTGTTTTTTTTCAACAATCAACAAAATCAAAAATATGAACATTAATTGCAAAAAATGAATTTAAACATTCACAAATACTGCATTTCAAACCACGCTCGTAGCTATACGATACAGTGTACCCCCACTTTACAATATTAATCCATTCCAGAGACACCATCGTATCACGAAGATATTGTAATGTGAACCCAATAACACATTGGTTTTTGGTAATTTGTTCCACGACCTCAGAAGTTGAAATTTTCACTATATAACTCTCTGAAAGGTTGTTTTTATAGTGTAAATTGTATTAGTTACCAATTCAAATCATTAAAATGCACTACACTTTCATCGTTATCAATTGTTCCGTTATAAGAATCAATTTTGAATGCCTTTGTGATATTTTTCTAAAGCATGTTTCTGGAGGTCACAACCATAAAACAATAAAAACGATTTGTACTTTCCAGTTTATTGGGCTTTTCTGTTAGTGCAAGCAATTATAAACGGGTAGTTAACTCGATGTATTTTCGCAAATGCAATTACATCAAAAAGGGAATTGTGTGATGTTTTACGTTATCATGGTGAAATGCGTTTCCCCTTTACTGAAATCTTCAATTGTATAAAAAACACAAATAAATTTCCAGAATCTTCTCTTCATTCCCTTTTTTTAAAGCTTCGTAAACTTTTTTACTCCACGCAAATCATGTTAGTTGCAATTTGTGCGTTCCGTTAAAAAATGCTCATGCATGCTATTGAAATTTATAAAGAAAAAATGACTCCTTGTGCAACAAACCAATGAGTGCCGAGCCAATAATGAGCGATCAACGAGTGTGCATTTAGTCGATGATGATGAAGAATAATCATTCTTTAACATTTGTAAGTCATAAATAATTTCTTTATTATTATAATTTGCTTGATTTTACAGGCTACGTTTTCATTTCTTTGGATAAATCAATCATTGTTTAAACAAATTAATTAGCTAACTAATTTCATTGTTGAGAATGTAACCCCTATTTTTAACATTATGTATATGGGAAATAAATTCTCGCTTAAGAGTGCACGCTAGGAAGGAATTAACTCGTAAAGTTGGGAACTACCGGTATAACTGCCTATATGACGATGGGTGCAGTTTCCAACAATTTTTTAAGTGCTAAATTTATATATATAAAAAAAAGTGAAATTACCTTCATATCTTTCAGGAGTGACAAGGCCTCTTCATACTTCTCATATCCATTAACAAATGTTTTCATCGTTTCCTCAAGGTCATTCTTGGAAACACTATAAATTAAACATACAGTTAAAATGAATACACTTACAGCATTTTAACTTAACTAGGCTTTTAATAACAGAATCTATAATAAATATTAAAAATAGTACATTTACCCCTCCCCCCATTTTTAAAATATGATAATTTTGTTTTATTTTATAACATCTGTTATTCCAAAGGTTATGTAAGCAGAAAGAGCAGTAATTTAATTTTAATTATAATCAGGCACTGGCAGAAAAATTTATCACTTTTGCAAATCAATCAGAAAGCCAAAGGGTTCAAATTTTAAAAATTCTAATACAAACACCTTAAATGCACATCATAAGATGTGTATTTAAGCTGTTTGTACTTTGTATTAATACCAAATGGTCAAATAGCAATTTACTGTATCAGAACATTTCATTAGGATTGTTTCATTAGCACAGTGAGGGCTAATTTTAACACTTCATTGTATTGTTCTTAGTTTATATAATATCGGTGTGTAGATACACCATAGACAACTCTTAAGAAACTACAAAGTAGTTGTTGTAGGCATCATTTGCTCTTTCTCATGTTGTGCTCTGCTTTCACGACGAGTTGCCATGATATTGCACTACCTCGAATAAGTAACGCTTCACTAATAGAGAAGACTATTGTTACTTATTCTCAGTGAGTACCACCACCCAGAAATGTTTCAAGGCTATTGGCCTATCATCAGTGGGTGGGCAGGTACCCTGGTATTGCAGACATGATGACCCAGTTGTGAAGATAATCACACAATATGAGAGATGCCAAAAGGTGTATATAACAATATTTAAAATAACTAAATGCACAAGGCATAATACATTAAGAGTTTAATATCTATATAATATCGGTGTGTAGATACACCATAGACAACTCTTAAGAAACTACAAAGTAGTTGTTGTAGGCATCATCTGCTCTTTCTCATGTTGTGCTCTGCCTTCACGACGAGTTGCCATGATATTGCACTACCTCGAATAAGTAACGCTTCACTAATAGAGAAGACTATTGTTACTTATTCTCAGTGAGTACCACCACCCAGACATGTTTCAAGGCTATTGGCCTATCATCAGTGGGTGGGCAGGTATTGCAAACATGACGACCCAGTTGTGAAGATAATCACACAATATGAGAGATGCCAAAAGGTGTATATGACAATATTTAAAATAACTAAATGCACATCTCTATTAGTGAAGCGTTACTTATTCGAGGTAGTGCAATATCATGGCAACTCGTTGTGAAGGTAGAGCACAACATGAGAAAGAGCAAATGATGCCTACAACAACTACTTTGTAGTTTCTTAAGAGTTGTCTATGGTGTATCTACACACCGATATTATATAGATATTAAACTCAATGTATTATGCCTTGTGCATTTAGTTATTTTAAATGTTCTTAGTTTAGTAGCTTATTGTTTGAATGACATGTTAATTTTAATAAAATGAATGTGATTTTTTTTGGAAACTAAACATTACAATCTCTCCTTTAAGTTCTTTGAGTGGAATAGGAGTAAAATTTTTTATTTTACAAAAATTGAAGATCTCAAAGAAAATTCAACTTAATCTACTTCTCCAAAACCAACCCCTTTCCTCAAATCATCTTTACAATCAAATGCAGGTGGATGGGAGAGGAGGAGGAGAATAAGTTCTACAATTCAAGTTAAAGCTACTGCCATCCACACCCACAGCAGTAGAAAACGACAGGAATAACAAGTTGTTAGTCCTTCAAAATCTCCACTCTCAATATGCTTTCCCATTTGTGGACCTCAGTCAGTCATTTCTGACCCAAAGTCAGGGAGAACCTGAACATGGGACACTTACTGAACCAGGAAGCTAAGAAATTCAGCCAAAGACCCTTGAGAGGGTGAGTGGGGATGGATTAACTTCATGAGTCATTTGCGAGAACCTTCAGAGTCACCCTCCACTTCATATTAGCCTAGAGGATAAGGGTAGAAGAGCCATCGGGGAGGCACAGGATGCCACAGCATGTTCTGAGTGGTATTTACCACTAACAATGGGATGACAATCGGACACGTTTCTCGGCTTATGCTTTCCTGAAAATGAATGTGTGCATGTGTGTAAATTGAAAGCCCAAGAAAGATTTCTCAGTTTCACCTCCGTGAGTGGAAAATGCCATTCAAGGCAGGCTCTGGCATCGTTACTTCCAAAATTTGGATACCAAATTCTCGCTCTAAAGAATTCCAAAGACCTATTACAAGAGAGGTACCACTACCACACCTGCTAAAAAAAAAAAAAAAAAAAAAAAAAATATATATATATATATATATATATATACACACATCAACCTACAAGATGTATTACACTACTAGTTATGTGACACGATATTCGTGCCAAATCACCAATACAAAAATTCTATGAATAATGTCGGAACTTATAAAAACTAACAAACATAACTAGGATTATTAATTTATTTATTGATAATTAAGTTAACCGCCCTCTGACACCACTGTTATTCTCAGCACACTTTGCTGATATTGGCTGTTGTGATAACTAACAAGAACTTTTGAAATGTGTGTAAGTGTTACATTGTATCATATGAGATAAATGTCTCCATGTTATTCCAGTTCCCCACACCCACAACTATCAGTTCCCTGAACCCATAAGGTATCAGAGACACTGTCAAAAAATTGTAGCACCTTTGTTCAAATGTATTCCATTGCTCCTATTTATAAGTGTGGGCAATGCTGGTAAAAAATTTCTCCCTTCAGTCTCAAAGTCACAAGTTAGTCCATATGACTTTCAAAATATAAACATTCTTACTTGTGGCATTTTTTTGCATATTGTTGGTTGAAATACTGAGGCTTTTGTAATTACTAATGCCCTCGCATAGATTGTTCATCTACCTACAAGAATACCAGATAATCCTAATCACACACAGCCAGCACTCAAACTTTTTCTCACAAACAACCTTTCAAGTACATGGTTTAGGTGCGTGTTCCAATTGGTACTTCATATCACAACTTGGTGATGGTTTCTTCTCTAATGGAGCCATTCTTTCATGTCCATTCTCAATCTCATATTATTTGGCATTAAAAGAATGCAAAATGAGATGATCTGCGAGATTTATATTCTTCTTTTCCTTTGCTGGATTATTGTTTTAAATCTTCTTATGTCAATGTTTGCCAGACTCCACCTAAAAATCTTGTCTTTTATCTAAATATTGATATTCCAATAACTAGTTTCTGTGGGACCAGCACATTCTGCCTTGGAGATTGACTTTCCATATGACTTTCAAAATATAAACATTCTTACTTTTGCCTCTGTGTTGCCTGATGCACAGGGGTGAGCTCTGCCATTGAGCTGGGCAGCTGAGGGCTTGATGGGCCCCTCATATTAATTTCTTCGAGGGCATTTACCCTACACCTCAAGCTCTCATAGACGCCCTTCAGAAAGCTGAGTTGGCACCTAATTTCTTGACACTCTAGACACCCAGCACACACAAAGGCAGATAATGTCCTGTTTTAGAAAGGTCGGCAAACATTTTACACTTCGCACATTTTTTGAGACTGTGATGTGTTGGAGAATCACCCTCTTTGTTTCTCCCTGAGTCACAGTACTCTCGCTAGTCTGTGATCTTTGCTTCGCAGCTCTAATCTGGGTCATGATTTCTGTTTAAATACAATTTAATTAACAATGAAATTTAATAAAAATTAATAATATTTTTGATTAACTGATAATATTATAATAAGCTAACAGATTCCTAATACAGTGCTTCATATTACGCCATCAATTCAAGATATATATCTATATCTTCACATCCTTTTACACTATTTCTTATCAACTACAATATGGCAGCTAGTTCAACAATATTGGTGCCAACACCAATATTGTTGTAATTTCCAAAAATCTCTAGTTAAATTCAAAATACCAAAAAGCTAATAAATAAGCTAATAAATGCTACTAAACCTATTTAATATCTCTGTAAAACACAATGTAGTATGTTAATTAAGCCAAAAATCCATTGACAGTTCTCTTCCGCAACCCAATTTCTCCACCTTCCACGATCTAAAGTTTAACATTTGTCAATGTGAAACTTTAGACATGTTGGACAGGCAACTTGTGTGATCGAGACCCGCTAATATTTGTAAAATCGGACAAATGCTAAATTACTGTGATTTTCTCGTGTAGCGAACCTGTGTCCTCATTTTAAATTTGAATCAATATTTTGGATTTAACCAAATAAAAATAGAATAAAAAATATAATAAACAGTATATTAAGAAATATTATATTTTAAGTCAGGAAATCTCTTACTTGAGATATTTTTTAAGAATAATTGCATCCACGTAAGATGTAATCAGAATAGATGGAAATTATTTCCATCTATTCTGACACTAAATCCATACATGGCAAATAATAGAAAGAACAATGGGACAATTACATGTAGCTTGATAGGAGCATTTTGTTTATACAATCTTCAAAGGGAAGCAAACATGTGTCGAAGGCAATATACACAGCCATGGCACGTTCCATTGCAGTATTTCAGAACAGAGTGTGTGTGTGGGGGGGGGGGGTTGATTTAAGTAAGTAGGCAAAAGGAAGAGAAGCAGGATAGAAGGAGATAATTCCCACTCCCTCATATTTCACTAATAGTTTGGGAATTTGAAAATCTAGGGATTTAGAACAGCTTAAAGGTCATTTAGAGGAAAGAATATGAAAGTTTCCACTCGGAAATCCAGGTGCATGACTACGCGTCCCCGTTAGTAGAGGTCCTGAATGGCCTATTTATGAATCCTATTTATTATTCTATTTTTATTTGGTTAAATCCAAAACATTGATTCAAATTCAAAATGAGGACACAGATTCTCTAGAAGAGAAAACCACAACAATTTAGCACTTGGCCGATTTTATGAATATTAGCGGGTCTCGTCACACAAATTGTCTGTCCAACATGTTTAGTAAAGTTTTGAGACAACAGGATTCCCATAATGTTTTTTATACAATGTCAATGTTAAACTTCAGTTGCCACTTCTCAGCACATCTGCCCAACTTTTCTAGATCCTGTTGCTACTGCAACAGGATCTAGAAAACAGGAACTGTCATTAACAGCCCTGCCAACCTTTATATCATCCGCAAACTTTGACATTAAGCTTGATATAGCGAATATCAATATAAATGCCATACTGCTCCAGTTTGTAAAGTAGTGTGCAACAGTATAAAACCTTTCCTGAAATCCAAGTATACGATATCAAAATTATTTTTTGCATCCAGTTCTTATGTGAATATAGGAACTGGATGCAAAAAAAATCGAGTTCCTATGTGACCACATCATAGTATCCAATTAAATTTGTCATACAAGACTTCCACTTAACAAACCCATTCGGTATCTGAATTATTACTGCAGTCTTGTCTAGGATGATCTTGCAATGCTTTTTTTAACCAGTGATTCCATTATTTTCCCCGAAATAGAAGTTAAACTAACAGGTCGGTAATTACTCATGTCACCCTTTGATCCCCCATTGTGAATTGGAGATACATTTGCACATCCCTAGTCTGTGGAGGACCTCTCCTGAGTGCAATGATGCTCTCATAATTATGGCTCAGGGTTTGCTTACTTCCTTTGCGGCCACATTTAATATAACTGGATATAACCCATCCACCCCAGGTGCCTTTCTTATGTTTAACTTCGACAATTTCTCCTCCACTTTGCTCTCAGTTATTACAAAATCATTTAACTCCCTGTTAGAGTTTGATAAACTTCTGGCCTTCCCCTCCCTGAATAACTTCTCATGTGTGAATGTAGATGCAAAATACTCATTCAGTTTGGCAGCTATCTGAGCAGGATCATCACACCATCGATATCAAGTGGACCAATCTGATTCATTCCCTTAATTTTAGAGCTTAAATAAGAAAGAATTCTTTGCTGTTTTTTTTCACATCCTTTGAAAAAGATTTCTCATAATCTGCCTTCACTTGCCTAACCCACTTTGTCTTGATTACAGACTAGTTTATATCTACCATAGGCTTCTGTGTCACCTGATAATTTATATGCATCCCATGCATTTTTCTTCTCTGCTGTATAGTCTTCCATGTGCAAGTTGAAGAAATAAATGAAGAAGAAGAAAAGTTAATCCAGCTAGTGGGACAATAAATGGATGATGACTGGTTGTGGCACATTGTTCTGGCTGGTTTGGAAGAAAAAGTGGAAATTCAATAGAGCATTATCCATGGAAATATCTATAGAAAAAGCATGTAGCAGAAACAGATTGTCTGAAAGACATAGAGAATGGAGAGGCTTTATAAGACATGGGTCATAATTAACCTGATTATCCTCTTTTGAATGGAGTCTAGAAGCTTGAGATCGGTTATTTGGCACTGCCCCAGATGTGAGAAAATTCCATGGTAGAGCAGATTTGAGATTTGTACATAGCCAGTAGCTGTTTAGAAGGCTAACGCCAAGAGCAAAACAGAAAATCCATTTTACTCTTTAGATGCAGATGAAGCAAAATTTGTGATGCCTATGCCCAAATGGCATATGCAGTTCAATATTAAGGGTGATAGAGTGGGAGAAGACAGAGTGGTAATCAATGGACATTGCTCTTCGTGGACTAATGATATTAGTGGAGTCCCCCAGGTGTGTTTGTGTGTGTGTGTGTGTGTGTGTGGTATGGTTGTTTATTGGCGCATTAGCTGCTATGGCTATAGTGCGCCTATTTGTAGGAATATTAGAAAATAATTAACAATGAAGCCAGTTCAATTTAATTTCAGTTCTGAAACCTATTTATAAAAGATCATACACTCCAATTTGTTTCAAAAAGCAGAAAAGTTCGTTAACATATGATGTAATTTTAACGGTTCTCGAAGATTAGCCAGATTTTTAAGTACTGAAGTTCAATGTTGTTGATAGTGTGGACAGTCAATCAGAATATGTTTGACTGTTAGATGTTCTAAGCAGTGTGGACACTCAGGAGGATCATCGCCCATTAGTAGATGGAGGTGAGTCAGATGGGTGTCTTATTCTCATCCGTGTGAGTACCACTTCTTCCCACCGATCTGTCTGACTGCTTGAGTGCCAGAACTTTGGGTCTTGTTTCAACTGGAAAAGTTTATTCGTTTGGTTATGCCATAGTTCTGTCCACTGTGCATGGCATGCTGCTCTAATCAGGCACTGGAATAAGGACAAAAGTTAGGTCTAAAGTTGATGGATTTTTGGCAGCTATATCAGCCAGTTCATTCCCATTTTATGCCAGAATGTGCTGGAATCCGGAAAACTTCACTAGTTGTTGATGATCAATCTGCAATAGCAAACTCCTGATTTTCATTAAAATATGGTGATTCTTTTGAGAGGGTTTCTGCATCGCTCTAATTGAGTTGAGAGAGTCAAATTTTCTAGAGCTAATTGCATTGCATTCAGTTCTGCTGAAAAGTTGCTATACTCAGGTGGAAGAGAAGCTGATATGATAGCAGAGGGAAACACTGCTGTTGCTCCAGCAGTTGAAAGAGATTTGGAACCATCCATACATATCGGCGAGAAGTCAGACAGCATTGAATACGGCTAGAATGGAGTTGTTGCACAGTCAATGCAGATAGTCGATTCTTTCCCCCAACTGAAGAAAATAAGCAACAATCACAGGTCAGTTGAGGAAAGGGGGTCCATGGTGGATGAGAGTAATTCTTTATCTGTTGCCTATTGTGGAGAGGAACATTCCAATTTTGTGATATTTCAAGGAGCAGTAGGCCAGCTGGTCATATTTTACTTGGTTTATTTCTGTAGAGATTGAGTAGTGGTTGATCAAAAAGGTATGGCTAAAATTTAAACGGAATCTAATCAGTGCTTTATATAAGAGCAGCAACATTGTACGATCTGCTCCCCAAGACAGGGCAGATAAAGCTCTTAGCATGTTGATCTTTTAAAGACAGGTAGTACGTATTAATTTAACATGCTCAAAAAAGTTTAGCTTACTGTCCAGGATTAGTCCCAAGAATCTGATATTGTTGGCAATGGGAATGTTGGAATTTGAAATCCAAGGTTCAGGACCTGTATGCAATTTATGTTGACTGCAAAAGTGGACCGCAACTGTTTTCTGTTGGGAAGAACAATATCCATTGAGCTCAGTCCACTTTTGTACTTTATTGAGGTACATCTGCAATTGTCTTTCGATAGATCTCATGTTCTGAGAATGGCAAGAAAAAGAGAGATCGTCAGTGTAAAGGTATGCCTCTACAGTATTTGAGAGTTCTTTTGTAATGGAATCAATTATAACGGCAAACATGGTTGCACTCAATACTGATCTTTGCGGTACTCCTTCTTCCTGCGAGAATGTAGCAGAAAGGGAATTTTGATATCAGACATTGAAAGTTCGGCTCTTGAGGAAGTTCCTAATAAATATGAGCAGGTTGTCTCGTAGACCAAGAGTATGAACGTCACTGAGAATGCCATACTGCCAGGTAGTACTAAATGCCTTTTCTATATCTATGGAGACCATAACCAAAGGAACTGGATGCAAAAAATAATTTTGATATCATATATTTGGATTTCAGGAAAGCTTTTGACACTCTTGCACATGGAAGACTATTTAAGTTGCTACAATGGATAAAAGGATGGTTGAGTGGGAGAAGACAAAGGGTGGTAATTAAGGGGTGCTGCTCTTCGTGGACTAATGTTATTAGTGGAGTCCCACAGGGTTCGGTTTTGGTTCCACTGTTGTTTTGTATATTTATCAATGATATTGATGAAGGTATATCAGGCTTAGTGTTGAAGTTTGCAGATGATACAAAGGTGGGCAGGATTGTTAATGATAGTAATGGCAGTGTGCTACTGCAACAGGATCTAGATAATTTGGGCAGGTGGACTAAGAAGTGGCAACTGAAGTTTAACCTTGACAGATGCAAAGTACTGCATATGGGTAGAAGTAACCCCAGAGAAATGTACCAAATGTGTGGTACTACACTTAAAGTGGTAGAAAATGAAAAAGACCTGGGAGTAATTGTGCAGTCAGATATGAAGTTTTCTGAGAAATGCAGACAGGCAGCCAGGGCAGGTCATGGGGTTTTGTCAATTATATATAGGAATTTTGCTAGCAGGGAGGAGGTGATTGACCCTCTGTATAAGGCAATGGTCAGGTCACGCCTTGAGTACTGCGTACAGGTCTGGAGGCCTCATTTTAGGAAGGACACAAAGATTGGTGAGGGGAATAAAGGGATCCTCTTACCAAGAGAGGCTTAAGTTCTGCAAATTGCAGTGACTGGAGACTAGGCACCTGCGCGGTGATCTGATTGAGGTGTATAAGGCCTTGAACAGGTTGAGCACGCTGAATTCTGATGGGATTCTTCCACTCGGTCAGATTATGAACCTAAGGGCATAAATTCAAATTAAGAAAAGACAGATGTAGAATAGATGTGCGGAAATTTGCCTTTAGCCAGCGGGTGGTTAATTGCTGGAACAAACTTCCATCTGTTGTTGTGGAAGTTGATAGGTTAAATAAATTTAAGGAGGAACTGGACAGGCATTTGGTTGGAATGGTGTGATTTATTTATTTATTTTTTTTTTTGGGCTGATGCTGCATAAGCTCATACACTTGCTTTCTTGCATCACATGCCACTACTACTACTACTACTACTATAACAAGGTGTTTGTTTTTAACAAAGGCATTGTGAATTTCAGATTCAGCCTTGATCATCAGATCTAAGGAGGACCTGTTTTGGTGAAAGCCATGTTGACAATTAATCAGGTCGAGTTTCAATGATCCAAATGAGTTGACTGTGAATCATTTTTTCAACTATTAGGACTATTAGGACTGGAGGGATCTTTTCCAAGTTTTAAAAAGGCCAAATCTGTAGCATGGTGCCAAGAGGTTGGATAAATATTATCCATGAAGATCTGGTTAAAAAAGACTAGCAGTAGTTGTAAGTTTCTGTCATTGAGATGCTGCAGCATGACATAATATATGCCATCTGGCTCAGCGGTACTATTTCATGTTGTTCTGATGGCCTGTAAAAGTTCACAATATTGAAGAAGCTGATTATATGGAAGTGATAGTGATGTTTGAAAGTTGTTAGGTCTCTGTTCAGTGGAGGCCTTAATTTTCTGGAATTTTGGAGTGTAGTTTGATGCAGCTGAGACTTGAGCAAAGGTTTTGCTCAAGAAATTGGCTATATCTAGAAGAGCAGAGAGTTCTTACACATTGAAAGAAAGAATTGGGGAAGGAACAGTTGGAAACTTTCCAGAAAGCTGCCTAATTTTCTTCCATATTAGTCTGGAGTCAGTGTTTCTATTGATAGTAGATGAGAACTGAGTCCAAGAATCTTTCTTGGCTTGCTTTTGAATGTAACATGCTTTTGCCCTTAGCTTCTTGTAGCTAATTAGATTAGCTGTGGTTGGAGATTGATGGAATAAATTAAATGCTTTATTTTTTTCCATCTTTGCTTTTGTGCACACTTTGTTCCACCAGTATTAGCATTAGTAGAGGCATATGATGTCTGTACTTGTTAACAGGAGAGACTGCTTCTACAGGGATGGGATACACTTAAATAGAAAGGGTGCAAGAATGTTTGCTGATGCTATTGAGGCAGTGTTAGGTGGGTCGGAAAGCTGCTAGATTGGGGGGGATACAAGGACTAACAGATTAACAGTAGCCACTGGCAGAGGTGAAAGTGAATCTTGCACTGCTTCTATTGGAATGAGCAGCAGCCTGGAAAAAAAGATGCAGGATATTTCAGAGACTGTTGGGAATCATTGGGGTACAAGTAAACACATGGGTTGTGTTAGGGTAGCTAAGAAAAAGAACAGGTGCATGTATACTTGCGTGTACACCAATGCTAGGAGTTTAGTAAATAAATTTGATGAATTGGAGGTATTGCTCAAAGCATCAAAGGCGGATATTGTTGGGATATCAGAGACGTGGTGTCACACAGATATAAGGAATGCAGAACTGGAATTTGGGGAGTACAATGTCTACCGAAAGGATAAACAGGAAAGGAAGGGAGGAAGGAAGCTACTAGGCTTTACATACCAACTAAGAAATATTGTTCAAGGTTTAGGCCTAAATGGATGTCAGATGAACTAATGAGACATATGGCAGAGAAGAAAAATGCATGGGATATATACAAATTAACACGTGACACACAAGCCTATGATAGATACAAGTTGATCTGTAACCAAGTTACAAGGAGGTTAGGCAGGCGAAGGCAGATAATGAGATATCTTTGGCAAGGGATGCAAAGAAAAACAGCAAAGAGTTCTTTACTTATGTAAACTCTAGAAGGAAGGGAATGAATCAGATTGGTCCACTTGATATCGATGGGTCAACTGTTGATGATCCTGCTAAGGTAGCTAACAAACTAAATGAATATTTTTCATCGACATTCACACATGAGAAGTTATTCAGGTGGGGAATACCAGAGGTGTATCCAACTCTGGCAGTAAGTTAGAGAATCTTGTAATAACTGAGAGTAAAGTGGAGGAGAAATTGTTGAATATAAACACAAGAAAGGCACCTGGGGTGGATGGGATCTATCCAGTTATATTAAAGGAGGCAGCAAAGGAAGTAAGCAAACCCTTAGCCATAATTATGAGAGCTTCGTTGGACTCAGAGGAGGTACCAATGGTATTTTTTTTATTTTTATTTTTTTTTTTTGGTAGTTGTTGGCGCATAGGCTTCTGTGGCCATAATGCACCTCCCAAGGTTTTTGCAGTACTTTGATCCAAGCCCGAGGCGGGAATCGAACCCGCGACCTTTGGGTTGCTAGGCAGGCACTTTACCCACCCGGCTAGCCCGGTCGGCGGTACCAATGGACTGGAGATGTGAAATGTGACTCCAATTCACAAAGGAGGATCAAAGGCTGACACAAGTAATTATAGACCTGTGAGATTAACTTCTGTTCCAGGAAAATTAATGGATGCACTGGTTAAAGAAGCACTGCAGGATCATCTGAGCAAGAGGAACAATGCCGATGGGATTCTTCCTCTTGCTCAGAATAATCACCTGAGAGGACATAAATTCAAATTGAGGAAAGAGAGAGATGTAGGATAGATGTGCAGAAATTTGCCTTTAGCCAGCAGGTAGTTGGTTGGTGGAACAGACTTTCATCCCTTGTTGTGGAAGTTGATAGCCAAAATAAATTTAAGGCTCAGCTGGACAGGTATCTCGAATGAACGGAGGGGTGAAATGGGACTGGTTTTTTTTTTTTTTTTTGGCTGGTGGTGAATAAGCTTGCTTTCTTGCATCGTATGCCTCTACTAATGCTAATGCATCTATTCTATAACTGTCTTTCCTCAATTTTAATCTATGCCCCCTCAGGTTCTTAATCTGAGCAAGCAGAAGTTTCCATCAGCATTGAGCCTGCTCAAACCATTCAAGGCTTTATACACCTCGATCAGGTCACCTCGCAGGTGCCTAGCCTCCAGAAGCTGCAACTTTCAGAACTTAAGTCTTTCTTCGTAAGAGAACCCCTTTGTTCCTCTCACCAATCTTGTTGCCCTTCTCTGTACTCGTTCTAGCAATTCTACATCCTTCCTAAAATTAGTGTGGGCTGACCATTGCCTTATACAAAGGGATAATCACCTCCTTGTCTCTGCTATCAAAATTCCTATACATCATTGACAACACTCCATGACCTGCTCTGACAGCCTGTCTGTACTGCTCAGAGAACTTCATATCTGACTGCACAATTACCCTCAGGTCTTTTTCATTCTCCGCCTTCCTGAGTACGTTTGTCTTGGGTTATTGCTACCCATATGGAGTACTTTGCATTTGTCAATGTTAAATTTCAGTTGCCACTTCTCAGCCAATCTGCCTATCTTTTTAGCTCCTTTTGGAGTAGCATACTGTCTTTACTGTCATTATCAACCCTGCCAACCTTTGTATCACCTGCAAACTTGGACATTAAGCCTGATATACCTTCATCGATATCACTGATAAATACACAAAACAGTAATGGGCCCAGCACCGAATTCCGGGGAACTCCACTAATAACATTAGCCCAAGTACAGCAGTGTCCATTTACAGGTAACCTCTGCTTAACGCTGATAATTCGTTCCTGAAAAACAGAGTGCTAAGTGAATCTGCGCTAAGCGAGCGCCGTATTTCTGTAATGTAACATGTATTTGTGAGTTGCGGTCTATGCAATAGGATATTTCCTAATCAATAATAAATGGTAGCGAAAAGATGCACAAACATCGGTCAAATTATTTAATATTAAAAATTTGTACATATAAAATATTCTCCATTACGTACGTATATAATTATGTGGTAAGTAACTACATTACGTATCAAAATTAAACTTAAAATCATGAATTCATTAATCCGATGGCCCTGGGTTGTTGAGTTTTTGGCTGTCTTCCTATTAAACTATAAGGGGTTTTACTTTAAAATTCCCCCAGCATTACCACCCAACAATAAAGTAAACTGATCCTTACCGTTTTTTTAAGCCTGACATGTTTTTTTTTTTTCTTCTTTCGATATGGAACTTCTTTTAGGAATTCGCTTCCAAAAAAGTCCTGTTTCACCTATGTTAAAAACTTGTTGAGAAGTTTAACACCACTCTTCAATAATTTTCAGAAGTTCTTTTTTGAAAGTTTCGGCTTCTTCTTGATCTGCTATTGCAGCTTCTCACTGGATTTTAAATCTATCTTACCAGCCCTTACTAGCTTTAAATGGTTTCACTTTTTTTTTTTTTTTTTAAGGTGAGCTTTCTTCAGATCATCATATAGGTTAATCGATTTTTCTTTAATAATATTTAACTTAACGGAATTGTGCATTGGATATTATCTTCAATAAAATTATTTAGAAGTCTCTCCATTTCAATTATAATAGCCGGCCTAGTTGCTTGCAGTGGGATAGCTGTCTTTCTTGCTACTAAAATTAATTCTTTATTTTTTATAATTGTTCTTACAGTGGAATCTGTCAGTCCTAAATTATTGCACACATCCACTTGTCGTTGAACGGAATCGATTCGCTTCAAAACGTATAATTTAATTTAATTTTCAAATTCAGTATTTTTCTTACCTTAGTAGCTTTGTACCGCATCCAGATGTTGTTCCTTTTTAATTCTTATCCGTGATTATTAATTTTCGAAAATGTAACTGCGTTGCATTAATTATGATACAATGTTCGAGAAAGCTAATGATGTCTAACACTGTACCAAGTGATGACTAGACTTCGGATAAATGCATATAACGCAAATATTACAAGTAATATACTTGATAAATTTTTTAAAATGTTGATCTTGGAACTAAGTAACAAGTCACCATAGTTCAATTAAAAATTAAATTAGCGTGGGAGAAAATTTCACTGAGCGTGGGAGAAAATTTCACTGAGCGTGGGATTTATTTATCGTATGGGGGGAAAAAAAAAAATTACATATAAATGAATACATATAACAAAAAAGGAAGACAGCATTAAAAAGAAAAACTCATATATTTACAATTGTATATCCAAATTAATAACATATTCAATTGATGCCAGAGTCAGTATCAGGAACTCTTCCGGTTTTCCACAAAACGTTCTCAGGATACAGTCTTGGGTAATATGTTGCACAGTCTGTCTATCAGCACCACAGTCACATCGTGAAGTATAACTCTTATTCCACTTAGAAAGGAAATCTGCACACCTGCCATGTCTAGTTCTTATTCGGTTTATTTTGGTCCAGATCTTCCGAGGTAGGTTAAAGCCATCCAGTCTTTCCGTAATCCATTTAGTATTTTCAAGTCCTGGAGGAGAAAGTTGGCTCCATTCATGTATCCATTCCTTTAAGAGGTTAAAATTAATAATTTTCAATCTCTCCACTGTTCTAATAGGAGGGTGTCTAGATCTTAATCTATTGCTTTTATGTATTGGTGATAGAGCACTTTTCCAGTCAAAAGGAATTTCTCCCAAGTTGAATGGTGCCCTCATAATTAACTTCAATGGCCCAATGCACAGTTTCCTGCTGCCTATCTCAAAATTACGGGCAAGAATCAACTGCAGGAACTTCACATGCTACTTGTAGGGAAGTAAGAGTCCTATACGACATCTCCAACTTATACATTCTAATTTAGTAGAGCATAATAATACTGATATCAACAGATACTTTTAACTATATTTATTTTCTGACATATGATAATATATGCATTACAAAAGTAAAATACTTTATTCCTAAAATAAATTTTTAGTATTTTCTTTTTTAAAAATTTTAATCTAAGCCGACAGTTTCATTTAACACAGAACACCATTTCCGTTGCAATAATACCCCACCTCTGCATCCCTCCACCTCTTTCTAAATGCACCAATATATAAAAATAGAAACAAAGATGAATGTGGAAATTGAAGAGGAATTTCACTCTTTAGGATATAGAGGTAAAATCTATGAATTTATCTTGGAGAAGAGGGTTAAAAACATTACTGAATACAACTTGGGGAAAAAACAGTCGAGTTTTGGCTAAACAAGAGATACCAGAATCAAATCTTTGCATATTATAGATACATTATAGAAAAGCCACAGGAATATAACAAGAATCCTGGCCTGAATTTGATGAACTTCAGATGACTGAAAGAAGTACTACAAAATGGTTTAAGGTTAAACTTGGAGCAAGACAAGGTAGCAACTTATCTCCACTTCTTTTTATAATTTTCAGGGACAACTTAATACTTTAAGTTATAGATTTATAAAAAACATAGAGGTAATAAGAAGCAAGAGAAAATTTCATTAAAAAGAGTGATATCTTTTCTTTGCTTATTTTTTGATGCCCAGAAAAGTGAAAGTATGAGGAAACTGAGCAATGACTTAAACCTTTTTCTGGCATCACAGGTAATAATAATTATAAAATAATTATATCATATATAACACATGTAATCACCAATACACTTACCTTATTGATTCTATTTCGGACTTCAGGTCTTTACACTCTTTTTCTGATCTAATAAAGAATACAATTGAACTAAATACCTGTTTAAAGATTAAATTTCAAGTGACTACCAGTCAAATTTATAATTTTGTAAAATAATGCGAAGCTTTAAACATACTCTACAAATGTCATTAATGTAAGTAAAGCCAATACAAATTACAAATTTGATTATATTAGTATTAGCAGTGGCAAATGATGCAAGAAAGCAAGCCTATAGAGTATCAGCAAAAAAAAAAAAGGGGGGGGGAAATAAAAAATCCATTTTACTAACCAACTACTCCAGTAGTTGATTAACTATTCCTTAAATTTATTTGAATTATTCACTTCCCCAATGGATATAAGCTTGTTCCAGGAATCAACCACCTGTTGGTTGAAAGCAAACTTCCTTATCCCGAAACCATCCTCTCACAATTTGAATTTATGTCCACTCATATGCATATTCAGAGAAGGAATCCCATCAGCACTGAGTCTTCTCAAACCATTCGAAGCCTCAAGCACCTCAATTATACAATTTTTGCAGGTGCCTAGATTCCAGACACCACAATTTGCAGAATTGAAGCCTTATGTTGTAGGCGCATACCTTTGTTACCATCATCAATCTTGTTGCCCTTCCCTGTATCCATTCCAGAAGCTGTACATTCTAATCAAAATGAGGCCTCCAGAATTGTAAACAAGATGTAGCCTGACCACTGTCTTATACAATGGGATAACCACCTCATTCCTGCTAGGAAAATTCCTGTTTATCAATGGCAAAACCCCACGAGCTCTCCAGGCATCCTGTCTGCACTACTCAGGGAACTTCATACCTGACAGCATAATTAATCCCGGGTCTTTTTCATTTTCGACTAACCTGAGCTTAGTACCATACAGTCAGTACATTATCTGGGGTTTGCTACAAATATCCAGTACTTTGCACTGATTAAGGAAAAACTTCAATTGCTACAAATAAAGGGTTCGTTGAGTGGCAGAAGACAGAGAGTGGTAATCAATGTAAACAGGATTACCTCACGAATTAACCACACGAATAGTGTGGTTAATTCGTGCCAAAAAAATATTGTGCTATTCGAAACCGCGCTGATCAAGGTATTATTAGTATGTATTTTAATGTAATGCATTCCGACAATTTGATTATATGGATGGAGTTGCAAAAATATATAGGTGTTTGTTTACTATAAATTGATGTGCACAAAGTTCTTGCAAAAAAAGAAACTAAATTGATAAAATTGAAAAATACTAGTAAGTACAGTAGAAATGATTTTTATTGCAGTATGCACATACCAAAAGAAAATAAGTGAAGTATGTACAAACCAAAAGAAAATAAGTGAAGTATGTACTGTATTTTTATTTTGAAAAATAACTGATCAAAGTTAGTTTGCAAATTCCCCCCCCCCCCCTTTTTTATCTGCATACATCTCTTTATAACATCGAATGTCATTTTGCAACGGCTGCCTTACTTTCATACCTCGTTCGATGTTTGGATCTAGAAGAACACTCAGCGCCATTGTATTTCTTCCTTCCACTCATATTTGCACATAAAGGTGTAACATTTTAGAAAAATAATATTTAATAAAAATAAACAGTGAAAAATATTTGTACAGCTTACGCACAATCAACGACCTCACCCTCGGAATCTAGAGTGTTTACTAATGTATGAATGCTAGCAGTCCGTATATAATAGGAGTTGCGACAACAGTCAGAATGGCCTTGAATCCATAATGCATTGGCCTGAGTGCTGGCATTATAATACATACATAGCAAATGTATTGGTACGTAACACAGTTAATTTTTTTTCAATTTGTAAACTGTGCTATAGCGAAACCCGCGCTGTTCGAAACCGCATTATGCGAGGTATTCCTGTACTGCTCTTTGTGGAATAATGTTATTAGTGAAGTCCTCCAGGGTTCACTGTTGGGACCATGGTAGTTTTCTATATTTATCAATGATATTGATGAAGGTATATATGAGGCTTAATTTTCAAGTTTACAGATGATACAAAGGCTGGCAGGGTTGTTAATGACAGTAATGGTGGTACGCTGCAGCAACAGGATCTATAAAAGTTGGGCAGATGGGAAGAGAGGTGGCAAATGAAGTTTAACATTGACAAATGCAAAGTACTTCATTTGGGTAGCAGAGGAGAGCTGGAAAAGGAATTAGAAAATGTGAATTGAAATATCATCAGTTTGGCTGAAACAAGAAGAAGAAATGAATCACTTATAAGTTTATCAAGTGAAAATCTGCTGTACACCAATGGAAACAGTTAAAGGAGTGAAGGTGAAGTTGGCTTTCTGGTCCATAAAGATATAAAAAACAACATTTCGGAATTCAAAAGCACATCAACAAGGGTGTCAAGACTACTACTCAGAATTTCTAAGAGGTATAAGCTAAAGGTAATAATGATTTATGCACCAACATCGAGCCGTGATGATCAAGAGGTTGAAGAAATGTACACCGAAATTGAGTCTTCTAGATGAACAGAAAACTCAGTACACTATCATTATGGGGGACTTCAATGCTAAGGTTGGAAAGAGACAAAACAGTGCAGAAAGGGGAACTATATGAAATTTTGGAATTGGTGAAAGAAATGAAAGAGGTGAAAGACTTGTGGAATTTTCAGAATCTCAAGGAATTTCAGTAATGAACACTTTTTTTCAAGAAAAGGGTAAACAGAAAGTGAACAAGGAAGAGACCAAATGGATTCACAACTAATGAAATCAACTTCATCCTTGCTAACAGAGGCTTGTAGCCGTGAATAGTATTGCATACGGCGTGTACATTTTGTATGCAATAAAGAGTATATATATCGTGAATGATGTTACTGTCCTGATCAAGGGTTGAATTTTGAAAGTCTCAAGCGGTAGAATTTTTTTCAGCCTGGTCTGTACTTGTTAACAGGAGAGACTGCTTCTACAGGGATGGGATACACTTAAATAGAAAGGGAGCAAGAATGTTTGCTGATGCTATCGAGGCAGTGTTAGGTTGGTCGGAAAACTGCTAGATTGGGGGGGATACAAGGACTAATAGATTAACAGTAGCCACTGGCAGAGGTGAAAGTGATTTTTGCACTGCTTCTATTGGAATGAGCCGCAGCCTGGAAAATAAGATGCAGGATATTTCAGAGACTGCTGAGAATCATTGGCGTAAAAGTAAACACATGGGTTGTGTTAGAGTAGCTAAGAAAAAGAACAGGTGCATGTATACTTGCGTGTACACCAATGCTAGGAGTTTAGTAAATAAATTTGATGAATTTGAGGTACTGCTCAAAACATCAAAGGTAGATATTGTGGGGATTTCAGAGACGTGGTGTCACACAGATATAAGGAATGCAGAACTGGAATTTGGGCAGTGCAACGTCTACAGAAAGAATAGACAGGATAGGAAGGGAGGAGGGGTTATGCTATTAGTTAAGAAACACATAAAATCCAAGGAAGTGAAGCCAGTCAACATTGCTGGACAGTGGAGTGTCGAGTCAGTTTGGTGTGACATAAGCACTGGGAGATCAAAATTAGCATTAGCATTAGTAGAGGCATTTGATGCAAGAAAGCAAGCTTATGCAGCATCAGGCAAAAAAAAAAAAAAAAAAAAAACCACTTCCACTTCACCCCTCTGTTCGTTCAAAATACCTGTCCAGCTGAGCCTTAAACTTATTTAGGCTATCAACTTCCACGACAAGGGATGGAAGTCTGTTCCACCAACCAACCACCCGCTGGCTAAAGGCAAATTTCCGCACGTCTATCCTACATCTGTCTTTCCTCAATTTGAATTTATGCCCTCTCAGGTGATTATTCTGAGCTAGAGGAAGAATCCCATCAGCATTGAGCATGCTCAAACCATTCAAGGCTTTATACACCTCTATCAGATCACCTCGCTGGTGCCTAGTGTCCAGACACTGTAATTTGCAAAACTTAAGCCTTTCTTCGTAAGAGCACCCCTTTGTTCCATTCACTAATCTTGTTGCCCTTCTCTGTACTCGTTCCAGCAGCTCTACATCCTTCTTGAAATGAGGCCTCCAGACCTGTATACAGTACTCTAGGTGTGGCCTGACCATTGCCTTATACAAGGGAATAATCACCTCCTTATTCCAGCTGGAAAAATTCCTGTATATCATTGACAATACTCCATGAGCTACTCTTGCAGCCCGTCTGCACTGCTCAGAGAACTTCATATCTGCCTGCACAACCACCCCCAAGTCCCTTTCATTCTCTACCACTGTCAGTGTAGTACCACAGAGTTGATACGTTGCTCTGGGGTTGCTGTTTCCCATGTGTAGTACTTTACATTTGTCAATGTTAAACTTCGTTTTGCCACCTCTCGGCCCATCTGCTCAATCTTTCCAGATCCTGTTGCAGCAGCATAGTGTCAGTAGTGTCCTTGACAACCCTGCCAACCTTTGTATCGTCTGCAAACTTGGACATTAAGCTTGATATACCATCATCAATATCATTTATAAATACAGAAAACAATAATGGACCCAACACTGAGCCCTGAGGGACTCCACTAATAACATTAGTCCATGACGAGCAGTGTCCATTGATTACCACTCTCTGTCTTCTCCCCCTCAACCACCCCTTTATCCATAGCAGCAATTTGCCTCCAATGTCACACTGCTCCAATTTGTGTAGCAGTCTTCCATGTGCAACAGTATCAAAAGCCTTTCTAAGATCCAAGTATATAATATCAAAGCTATTCCCTGCATCCAGTTCTTTTGTAACTGCATCATAGTATCCAATCAAATTTGTTAGGCAAGACTTCCCTTAACAAAACCATGCTGTGTCCGAGCTATAACTGAAGTCTTGTCTAAATGATCCTGCAGTGCTTCTTTAACCAGTGCCTCCATTAATTTTCCTGGAACAGAAGTTAAGCTCACAGGTCTATAATTACTTGTGTCAGCCTTTGATCCTCCTTTGTGAATTGGGGTCACATTTGCACATTTCCAGTCTATGGGTACCTCCCCTGAGTCCAAGGAAGCTCTCATAATTATGGCTAAGGGTTTGCTTACTTCCTTTGCTGCCTCCTTTAATATAACTGGATAGATCCCATCCACTCCGGGTGCCTTTCTTGTGTTTATCTTCAACAATTTCTCCTCCACTTTACTCCCAGTTATTTCAAGATTCTGTAGCTTACTGCTACAGTTGAATTCACCTCTGGCATTCCCTTCGCTGAATAACTCCTCATGTGTGAATGTCGATGCAAAATATTCATTTAGTTTGTTAGCTACCTGAGCAGGATCATCAACAGTTGACCCATCAATATCAAGTGGACCAATCTGATTCATCCCCTTCCTTCTAGAGTTTACATAAGTAAAGAACTCTTTGCTGTTTTTCTTTGCATCCCTCGCCAAGGATTTCTCGCAATCTGCCTTCGCCTGCCTAACCTCCTTTGTAACTTGGTTGCATATCAACTTGTATCTATCATAGGCTTCTGTGTCATGTGTTAATTTGTAAGTATCCCATGCATTTTTCTTCTCTGCCATATGCCTCATTAGTTCATCTGACATCCATTTTGGCCTAAACCTTGAACAATATTTCTTAGTTGGTATGTAAAGCCTAGTAGCTTCCAAGATAAGTTCTTTGAATGCTTCCCATTTTGAATTTGCTGTAGGTAACATCATCAGTTGGTCACACTGTATAGAATTTAAATCCTGTCTCAGTCCATCGTAGTCGCCTTTATGGAAGCAATAACCCTTCCCTTTACCCCTAATGGTAGTTACCTCTGAGTAAATCCCACTTCAGCACACTGTGATCACTGCCACCTAGTCGTTCATTTATCTGCATATTCTTAATGCATGAAGAGTCACTGCTGATAATCAAATCAAGAGTATTCCTCCCTCTAGTTGCCTCCCGAACATGCTGATGTAGAAAACAATCATCCAATAAATCCACAAAAGCCTTGCTAGTGTGTGAGTGACCAGCCCCCATATTCCAGTCAATATCTGGGAAATTAAAATCTCCCATTATAAGACTCTCTGATTTACTGGCCCACTCTATTTCCCTGTACAGTTTCTTATTATACTCATCAGAGTCATTAGGCCTATAGCACACTCCTACTCTCAATTTTGATCTCCCAATGCTTATGTCACACCAAACTGACTCAACATTGCACTGTCCAGCGATGTCGACTGGCTTCACTTCCTTGGTTTTTATGTGTTTCTTAACTAATAGCATAACCCCTCCCCTCTTCCTATCCTGTCTATCCTTTCTGTAGACGTTGTACTCCCCAAATTCCAGTTCTGCATCCCTTATATCTGTGTGACACCACGTCTCTGATATCCCAACAATATCTGCCTTTGATGTTTTGAGCAATACCTGAAATTCATCGAATTTGTTTACTAAACTCCAAGCATTGGTGTACACGCAAGTATACCTGCACCTGTTTCTATTCTTAGCTACCCTAACACAACCCATGTGTTTACTTGTACCGCAATGGATCCCGGCAGTCCCTGAAATATCATGCATCTTGTTTTTCAGGCTTCTGCTCATTCTAATAGAAGCAGTGCAAGACTCTCTTTCACCTCTGCCAATGCCAGTGACTGTCAATCTATTGGTCTTTGTCTCCCCCCAAGCTAGCAGTTTTCTGACCCACCTAACACTGCCTCGATAGCATCAGCAAATATTCTTGCACCCTTTCTATTTAAGTGTATCCCATCCCTGTAGAAGCAATCTCTCCTGTTAACAAGTACAGTCCAGGCTGAAAAAAATTCTACCCCTTGAGCCTTGCACAATCTTTCCAGGGCCGAATTGATCGACAAGGCTCTCATCATATACTCCCTCCTATCGTGTCTGGGCAGAATTGCAGACACTTTCAAATTCAACCCTAATTCTCGGCTTTTGTTCAACTGTGACCTGTACTTGTTAAGTAAAAATTACAGTGTCTGGAGACTAGGCACCAGCGAGGTGATCTGATAGATGTGTATAAAGCCTTGAACTGATGGGATTCTTCCTCTTGCTCAGAATAATCACCTGAGAGGGCATAAATTCAAATTGAGGACAGACAGATGTAGGATAGATGTGCGGAAATTTGCCTTTAGCCAGCAGGTAGTTGGTTGGTGGAACAGATTTCCATCCCTTGTTGTGGAAGTTGATAGCCTAAATAAAGTTGAGGGTCAGCTGGACAGGTATTTCGAACGAATGGAGGGATGAAATGGGAGTGGTTTTTTTTTTTGGCTGATGCTGCACAAGCTTGCTTTCTTGCATCATATGCCTCTACTAATGATAATGCTTGTTTATTCCCTTAGTTAAAAAATATTTAAGGGATCAAGGAATGAAAGAAAAAAGCAGTTTCATTCATTGATAACACTCCAAACATTTTGCAAAGATGTTGTCAGATCTCAGTTGTTCTTCTGCTGGGTGGGTTGGAGTGTTCATCATCATCTAGGAGAAAAACAACTGTGATCTGGCCACATCTTTACAAAATTTTTGCCAACCAAAGCCTATGAATCAAGGAGTTATAGAGGCTGTGAAGCGACGGTACAGAAAGAAGTTGATGATCTCACTGTAAGAACAACAAGAGGCACTTGAAGAAAAATCAAACTTCATTGATCTTCTTAAAAATATCAACATAAAGACAGTCATTTATTTTGCTGCTGCAGCTTGATACGAAACTAACAAGACTACCCTTATCAAATGCTGGGAAAAACTTTGGCCTGATGTTCCAATGAAAAGATCTGAGGAGGAAATGGATATTTCTTCAGATCCATATGATGAAAAGGATGATAATGATTTTGTTCAATTATTTCAACATCTAGGGGGCTGTTCAGATGTAACAAATGAAAACATTGTCCCATGGATAATGTGTGATAATGATCTAGGATGTCAGATCCTCACTGAGGAAGACATCGTGCAAGCATGCTCATCATCATCATTGCAAGCTAATGAAGACAACAACTCCAATGATGAAGTGTCTAAGGAAACAACTGTGCAAGACACAATGAAGCAACCAGAATGTATTCCAGACCTGTATTTCGAGAGACAGGATGACACATCAGCTGGTGAGCTTCTGACCTTGAAGTGTCTAAACACGGGCTGTGAGACCACTCTAAAAAAGAAAATTGAACTGTGTTCCATGGGGAACCTCAAATCCCACTATTCTCAGAAGAAACTTACAAAATGCTCGTCATAATTTCAGTGAGCAAAGAGAGTTAACAGGCCGAAGGCTGAGATTGATAGACTTGGTGAGTTGTATAAATCTAAGAGAAGGAGTTACTTCAATACCATCTTCCAAGAGAAAAAAACTTGCCCGGGCAAGGTTTGTCCAGCACAACATAAATGATGATCCGTAGGGATTACCCTACAAACAAGATTCATCCCCGTGAATGGGTCTATTATTGTGAATGGTAATGAAACCCTGAACTGGAGCTTGTCAATTAATGTCATTTTGGACAGGTTGCTACATGAGGATACTGCCTCCTGTGAAAACACCATCCAAACTACAATGAGATTAGATCATTTATCATACCAAGGGTCCCGTGGCAAGGATCCATTTTTGGATTTTGAGCTGGAATCTGCTATCTCTGCTTTATACAGTAACGTTAGAAGTGTCGTCAATAAAATGAGCGAATTCGAACTGCTGGTTAAAACAAGTAACGCGGACATAATAGGGCTTACAGAGACGTGGTGCCACCCGGAAATTGGGGATGATGAGTTTCAGTACGGCTTGTATAATGTATTTAGGAAGGATAGGTTAGATAGAAGGGGTGGTGGGGTAATGCTTCTTATCAGAAGCAGCCTGAGTGCGACGATAGCTTTCCCGGATTCAGACATTTCACATGCTAGTATAGAGTCTGTATGGTGTGAGATAGTTGGAAACAAAGGTACAATGCGAGTAGGAGTAATCTACAGACCAGGTGATTGTGAAGACTATGACAAAAGCCTCTACATGCAAATGGAATGGGCAAGTAAGTGTCAATGCCTTATTATGGGTGATTTCAATTTGCCTCTAATTGATTGGAGTAAATGGGAAGGAAACTCGACATGGGGAACAAAATTTTTAAATCAACTAGATGACTGTTATTTGTATCAACATGTCAGGGAAAGTACTAGAGAAAAGAATATCCTAGACCTCATCATCACACATGAATCAGATGACATAACAGGGCTGACAGTAGAGGAACCAGTAGCAGGAAGTGATCATGGAGTTCTACGGTGGATGACGACGAGAGAGGTAGCAGAAGTAAAAGGCAAAGGAATGGGTTTTAATTTCAGAAAAGGAAATTACGATGCCTTAAGGTACTACATGGCCTCTATTAACTGGGTAGATATCGCGCAGAGAATGAATACAATTGAACCGTGGTACGCTTTTAAAACATTAATCACAGATGCCTTGAATGCGTATATACAATTAAAAAAATACTCCACGAGAAGGGTTCCAAGTTGGATGAATAGTGAAGTTGCCACATTACTTGAGCAGAAAAAGGTGGCATGGAAAAGTTACAGAGCAATAAAAAGTACTGAAGCCTATAACAGCTACAAGGTGATGTGTAATAGAGCCACAGAAAAGGTTCGACAGGCAAAGGCAGTTTATGAGAAATCACTAGCAAACAGAGCAAAGAGGGGGGATAAAGAATTCTTCACATATATAAATGCCAAGAAGAGCAGGACAAACCAGATCGGACCTTTACGTAAGGGAAAGGGGATAGTAATAAATACACCAGCTGCCGTTGCAGATGAACTCAACAGTTATTTTGCATCGATATTTACAAATGAAAAGCCTTTTGTGGCAATGGGAAATTGTGGGAGCGAAGTTAAAAAATATGTAATTAATGATATTGAAATTTCGCAAGATTATTTAATGAAAAAACTTTCAAGCCTACAGACCAGTAAGGCTCCTGGAGTTGATGGAATATACCCTATAATCTTGAGAGAGGCGGCAAGCGAGTGCATTGAACCACTGAGGCTGGTTATGCGAGCATCACTAGACTCTGGGGAGATTCCCTTGGATTGGAAAAGTGCAAATGTATCTCCCATACATAAGGGTGGCTCTAAAAGTGAAGTGGGAAATTATTGACCTGTCAGTCTGACTTCAGTAGTAGGGAAAATCATGGAGGCAATGATGAAGGGTGGAATTCAGGATCATTTGGATCGAATTGAAATTCTCAAGGATACTCAGCATGGTTTTGTAAAGGGAAAATCATGTTTAACAAATCTGGTTCGCTATTTCGAAAGGGTCACTCACAAGCTGGATTTAGGGAATAATTTCGACATTGTTTATTTAGATTTCAGCAAAGCTTTTGACTCAGTCCCACATGAGCGGTTGCTTTATAAGTTGGAACAGGTTGGAATCACTGGGAAAATCCTTAGATGGATAGAAGGATGGCTTCAGGGCAGGAGGCAGAGGGTTGTGATAAATGGCTATTCCTCAGATTGGGTTGATGTAAGAAGTGGGGTTCCCCAAGGATCAGTATTAGGACCACTGGTGTTTTTAATTTTCATAAACGACATTGATGAAGGGATAGAGGGCGTGATGTCTAAATTTGCAGATGATGTTAAAATTGGTAGAGTAGTTAATGATCACTGTCAAGCTGAGCTTCTTCAGAGAGACCTAGATAGACTTCAGGAATGGTCAGAAAAATGGCAGCTGTGCTTTAATCCAACAAAGTGTAAGGTATTACACCTGGGAAACAGTAATCCCAAAATAACTTATTCACTTGGTGGAGTTCAACTAAACCCAGTACTGGAGGAAAGGGACTTGGGTGTTACGATACGGTCAGACATGAAATTCACTGAGCATTGTAAACAGGTTGCAAGGAAGGCCCATGGTGTTCTATCGATGATCTATCGAACTTTTGCAAGTAGAGATAGGGACGTGATAATCCCATTATATAAGGCCTATGTTAGACCACACTTGGAATACTGTGTTCAAGTATGGAGACCGCACCTAAAGAAAGACATCGAGTTTCTTGAAAGGGTGCAAAGAAGGGTAACTCGCCTGGTGAGATCAGCAAAAGGGCGTCCTTATGAAGAAAGACTTTGAATATGTGGGTTGCAGAGTTTGGAAACTAGACACCTTAGAGGAGATTTGATTGAGGTGTTTAAGGCTCTGAGAGGCATCAGTAAAATGAATGAGGACAAAATTTTCAAGATTATAAATGATGCTAGAACTAGGGGACATAAATTCAAGTTACGGGGGGAAATGTTTAGATTGGACTGCAGGAAGTTTTATTTTAGCCAGCGAGTTATAAATTACTGGAATAAGTTGCCTTCGTGGGAGGTAGAGGCCAACAGTTTGGGGAAATTCAAAGGTCATCTGGATAGTACTTTCGGGTAAGGGAAGCACATAGGATGATAGGATTAATTTCCTTTTTATTTATGTTTTATTTCATTTTATTATTTTTATTTATTTATTAATTATTATTATTTATTTATTTAATTTTTGTTTTTATCATTGTTTTGTTCGGATTTTTTTTTTTTGGCTGGTGCGGCATAAGCCATAGGCTTTCTTGCACCATACGGCCGTTACTAATACTAATCTCAACCTTAAGAGATGGAAAGTATCCTGGACAGGACCACCATGAGGTTTCTGTTCTTAAAAGATTCTGGAAAAATTCCCCATTAATAATATTAAATCTTATGAATGCTTGTCTGTCTTCGGGGTTACTCCTGTTCCCTTGGAAATAGGCCAGACTTAAACTTCTGTTTAATGATCCAGCCTCTTACAGGCCCATTGCTCTGCTGCCTATGCTTGGCAAAGTCCTAGAAAAATTAATTGTTTCTCGTTTTTAGCATTAGCATTAGTAGAGGCATATGATGCAAGAAAGCAAGTGTATGCAGCATTAGCCAAAAAAAAAAAAAAAAAAAAAAACTTCCACTTCATCCCTCCGTTCGTTCAAAATACCTGTCCAGCTGAGCCTTAAATTTATTTAGGCTATCCACTTCCACAACAAGGGATGGAAGTCTGCCTTTAGACGTGTGGAAATTAAAGGCAAATTTCTGCATGTCTATCCTACATCTGTCTTTCCTCAATTTGAATTTATGCCCCCTCAGGTGATTATTCTGAGCGAGAGGAAGAATCCCATCAGCATTGAGCATGCTCAAACCATTCAAGGCTTTATACACCTCTATCAGATCACCTCACTGGTGCCTAGTCTCCAGACACTGTAATTTTCAAAACTTAAGGATTTCTTCGTAAGAGCACCCCCTTTGTTCCATTCACTAATCTTGTTGCCCTTCTCTGTACTCGTTCCAGCAGCTCTACATCCTTCTTGAAATGAGGCCTCCAGACCTGTATACAATACTCTAGGTGTGGCCTGACCATTGCCTTATACAAGGGAATAATCACCTCCTTATCCCTGCTAGAAAAATTCCTATATATCATTGACAATACACCATGAGCTACTCTTGCCGCCCGTCTGCACTGCTCAGAGAACTTCATATCTGCCTACACAACTACCCCCAGGTCCCTTTCATTCTCTACCACTGTCAGTGTAGTACCACAGAGTTGATACGTTGCTCTGGGCTTGCTGTTTCCCATGTACAGTACTTTACATTTGTCAATGTTAAACTTCATTTGCCACCTCTCAGCCCATCTGCTCAACCTTTCCAGATCCTGTTGCAGCAGCATAGTGTCAGTAGTGTCCTTGACAACCCATTAGTTCATCTGCCATCCATTTATGCCTAAACCTTGAACAGTATTTCTTAGTTGGAATGAAAAACCTAGTAGCCTCCAAAATTAAGGTCCCTGAAGGTTTCTCATTTACAATTCAAAGTTGGTAACATCATCAGTTGATCCCATTCTATAGAATTTAAAAACTGTCTGAGACCCCTGTAACCTTTACGCCTTTATCACCTTTATGAAAGCAAAAGCCCTTCGGCGCCTCCGTAGCCAGGTGGGAAGGAGCAGCAGTGCGTAGCACACGCTTCTTGATTAGACCGGGGTTCAAGCCCGTCACCACCACATACGGAGGATGCGGAAAGGTCAGGAATGATCACCGCATATCCCGGAGCAATATGGCCTTAGTTGCTAATGCTCCTAAAAACCAAAAAATAACAAATAACAATAAAAGCCCTTCCCTTTAGCCTTGATGGTAGTTATATCTTGAAGTAATTCCCATATCAGTACATTGTGATCACTGTCACCCTGTGGTTCCTTTATCTGCAAATTCTTATTCCATGAATAATCACTGCTAATAATCAGATCAAGAGTATTACTCCCTCTGGTTGCCTCTTGCCTTCCAACAGTCCTGGAAATCTCCATTGCCTTGCTTTCCATGCTGCTGCTCTTTCTAATAGGAGCAGCACAAAAATCACTTTTCCCTCTGCCTGCGGCCACTGTTAGCCTTTTAGACTGTGTATTCCCCCCCCCCCCAAAGTAGTAGATTACTGACCCACCTAATGCTGTCTCGATAGCATCAGCAAATATTCTTGCTCCCTTTCTATTTAAGTATACCCCATCCTTGTAGAAGCAATCTCTTCTGTCAACAAGAACAGACTATGCTGAAAAAAATTCTACTCCTTGAGCCTTGCACAATCTCTCCAGGTCCAAATTGATCAACAAAGCTCTCATCATATACTCCCTCCTATTGTAGGCGCCTCTGTAGCCTCTGTAGGTGGGAAGGAGCAGCAGTGCGTAGCACACGCTTCTTGATTAGACCGGGGTTTGAGCCTGTCACCACCAAATACGGAGGATGCGGAAAGGTCAGGGAATGACCGCATATCCCGGAGCAATATGGCCTTAGTTGCTAATGCTCCTAAAAACCAAATAACAAAATAACAAACTTAGTACTGTGTATGGGTTGAAGGTTGAGAAGATGAAAGAATATACTTGTTCACATTAGACGAACTTCTGTAAATTGTAATTTTTCAGGAAAAATGTCAGATGGAAGATTGTTCCAGAAAATAGAAGTTGAATGAATAAATGAGGAAGAAAAAAAGTTGGTTCTCTGAGTTTTAATTCAGACCGTAAAAGGACGTTGATTGGTTGCAGAATGTGTTCGGATCACTTTGAAAGAGAGAGTGGGTTTTTAAGAAGCCAATTCAGAAGAGCAGTATCTATAGAAAAGGAACCCATTAGAAAGAGAACGTCTTTGAGACGGAGTGGAGAGACTCTGTTAGAGATGAGTCATTAATTAACATAATTGCTTACGAATGGAATCTAGAACCTGAGAGAGGTTTTGGAGACACCATCCCAGATGTGGGAAAAATATTCCTTGGTAGGGCAGATTTCAGATTTGTAAGGACAGCTGGAGCCATTTGGTTTTGCTGTTTGGAAGAAAAATAATGCTGAGAGCAAAAGAGAAAACCCAGTTTTTTTGATGAAGATGAAGCAATATTTATAATGTTCTTCTGCCAAAAGAGATTAGAAGCCAGGGTAATCCCAATAGAGATATATGATCTTGCCTAGAAATCAGTGTCATGGAAGATAAGCATAGGAGCAGAAAAATCCTTTTTGCAAGATATAAGACAGGAGTTTTAGAAGGACTGAAGTCAACTAAGTTATCTTTGCTCCACTGGAGAATTACCTGGAGATCAGCAATTAAAGGAATTGGTAGTGGATATTTTAGAATTTGAAAATGTTTGTGAAGGGCACAAACAGCTTCAACTTTTTGAATAAGATTTTGATTTTGAACAGGCTACGTTTACCTTTAGCCTGTTCAAAATCAAGTTTGGACTGATTAATAACTGCTTTAAAATTGTTGCAAGCTTTGATGTAGGCAGAAAATAATCTGTACATTTGCATAAAAGCACAAAAGCCACAAGAGAAAGGCTCCATTAGAGAAGAGACCATTACCAAGTTGTGATCTGAGGTGCCTAGAGGACAAGTCACCTCGACTGTGTACTTAAGATTGTCTGGTATTCTGGTACGTAAGTGAACAATCTGTGGAAGTCATTGGTAATTGCAAATGCTTCAGTATCTCGACCAGCTGGGTGCGTATGACTAGAAAAAAGGAAGCAGCTGGAGTTTGTGAACATTAAAATCACCAAGGAAAATTACCTCACCGTTAAGAAAGTCAAGGTTTTCCGTAGCCGAGTGGTCAGGAGTGGGAGTGCAGTAGCACACGCCCTTTGAGTAGACCGGGGGTTCAAGCCCCTGACTGCTGAACACGATCGATCTGCCAACCCGCACTGGACCAGCGTGGCAGATTATGGTCCATTTCCCTCAGCATGAATTGTTGAGGAGGCTTCCATCCTGCAGTGGGTTGATAAGGGCTGCAATTTACTTTTTTTTTTTTACTTAAGAAAGTCAAGTTTCAATGAGAGGAAGCGAAAGAGTTCCAAGTGATTAGTGCAGTTGGAGAACAATAAAGGCATAAATATGACAGAATGTGGTAGAGAGATTTTAAGCCAGGGAAGATCGAAAAGAGGAGATTACACAGTTAAATGTCAGAAGAGGTCCATTTCCACTTTCAGTTTGGCAAACCCAGTGTTTGCCAAACTGAAAGTGGAAATGGACAAGACCATATATTTGTTAAATGAATGAGGAAGTGCTTAGTAGGTTTAGATCTTTTAGCAGATAAATTGTTTTATTATTTTGGCAATTCATGGTGTACTCAGAACTAAGAAAAGGTGGTGAGGACATGCTGTACGAAGTAATGAAAATTTGGATATGGTATACACAAGGTAAGAATATAGCCAGCTCCTTTATATAATGTGGCCTCGACAATGCTCTGCGTATATACACTACTCAGACTCCTTCTGATCACTATCTTGCAGAGCCGAGGCAGTAAGATTATACACTAGCTGATCGGGAATCGTCAAGTACCACCTTTTAAGCGAAAGGAATCATACAGCAAATAATTCAGACAACTGATATGAGGAGTGATTGAATCAACCGATAACTGGGATTTTGTCAGAAAAGATACATGGGGTTTGGCAGATCGTAAGTGGAAATGGACAACACTGATGATTAGAACTGAGACCATGTATACTTGTGAAATGAACAAGGAAGCATTTGTGGAGAGAGGCTAGTTTCTTGTATACATATGCTTGATTAGGTCATTGATATAATCAATATTGTTAAACAGGTGTGTACAATTCTGCGGCATGACGTAATCCATTATTTGTTTTTAACAGCTGGGGGAAATGCAGAAAGTTCATTATCACCTTATGAAAAATCTCAGTTACTTAAGAAATTGTGCGAACACTTTTCTTACCATAATCTACTTGAAATTTTGAAATAGAAAATGAATTTATATCTTAAATCTGTGTTTATATGTACATACAACTTTTTCTATTGGATACTGAGTATCTAGTATAATTTTGTAGATACACTGTATATATATTGTTAAATTTTTCTCAGTCTTCTTCATTGGAACTGCTATTTTAGTTTTTAAGGCTTTTGTTGAAGCGAGGGATGCAGTTGGCAAAGCTATAATTGTTGAGTTGTTAGCATGATCTATTGCATTCCTTAGAATATTGCTGTGAGATTGAGTTAGTTTCCCAGGCCCAATATGCAATAAAAATGGTTGCTACTGACACAGTTTGTGCCAGAGAAGTTTTGATGTTTTGATGTAGTTAAAGTAGTTTGCTTCTTTGCCTTCTAATGATGATCTATTTCCCCCCCTTGATTTTTGGATCATATTTCCTGCTTTCCAGTTGGCAGGCCTTAGAGTAAGCAAGGGATAGCTTTGACAGTTTGGACAATTGATATTTCAGCTTAACAGTCCGTTTGTGTATGGGATTTGGACCCACAGTTTGGGCACACTGTATTGCCTTGACAGATGGTTTGAGAACAATCAAATTTTTGACTCTAAATAAATTTCATAGGGTTAGGAATACAGGGTGTTACATGGCAGGTGAGATAGTCATCTGTAACACTGGAAAATAAATTTGGTATACCAAATGTAAGGATGATATTCTCCATATTCTCCGTGAGAAGAAACTCACCATCTTAGCTTGTGTAAGCAAATTATAATACGAAAAGATGTGAATTTCCTTCAATTCTTGGATCAGTTCATCCTCTGTGACATTCATCAAGTTGAATTCTGCAATTACCACTTTGGAGGTATTTAGTGTTGCATGTGGGTAACTCAAGGGTCTTGGGTCCTGTAGGTTGTCACAGACATTCTCTTAGATATGCTTAGCTGGGCTTGATAACTGAGAGTCTAAAATGCTGATGGAACTGATATTCGGGTGTCACTCAAGTCACATGCACCTAATTTCAGTGAAGCTGTTTGTTTGTTTGTTATTTGGTTTTTAGGAGCATTAGCAACTAAGGCCATATTGCTCCGGGATATGCGGTGGTCATTCCCTAACCTTTCCGCATCTTCCGTATTTGGTGGTGATGGGCTCGAACCCCGGTCTAATCAAGAGTGTGCTATGCACTGCTGCTCCTTCCCACCTGGCTACGGAGGCGCCTTCAGTGAAGCATGGCTGGTTTGTGACAGCGAAATCCACTGCTTGCACCTTCATGATGGTGCGACTGTCAGTAACCCTGGGTATAACTCCCACGTGCAAATTCTGAAATATGGCATCTAGAATAGTGGAGATGACCAAACAGAGAATCAGCGTAAGGAGGGATTGAGTTGTGATGCCCGCACCACACGGAGGAATGCTGCCTGCCAGTCTGTGTTATCAGGCAATATACCACTTTGCATACTGGATGGAGGCTTGAAGTAGAGGATGTTGTCTCCAGAGCAAAGCTCTAGCAACCATCCATCTCTTCTATCATGTAGTATGATATCTTTTGAGGTTATGATGGACATCATGGCCTTATATTTCGAGGGTAGAGGTATAAAACGGTACCAGACTGGCTGCTACAGACTGGCTGCTAGATAGTCAAAAGAACTGAACCAATTGGTAACTCTCTAGGAGGCTTTCAGATCAGCCAGTGAATAATCACTAGTGATTATAGAGCAGAGACTTTGTTAAAGATAGGTCATTAATTAACCTAGCTGCCCCTCTTTGGAATGGAATCTACATGCATGAGAGAGGTTTGGGGGTACCACCAGGGATGTGGGAACAATATTCCATGGTAGGACGGATTTCAGACTTGTACAGAATTAGCAGTGTTGAAGAAAAGAAATGCCAAGAGAGAAAGAGAAAACCCAGTTTTTAGATGCAGAGCAAGCAATATTTGTGGTGCGGTGACACACACACACACACACACACACACACACACACACACACACACACACACACACACACACACACACACACACACACACACACACACACACACACACACACACACACAGAGAGAGAGAGAGAGAGAGAGAGAGAGAGAGAGAGAGAGAGAGAGAAGAGAGAGAGAGAGAGAGAGAGAGAGAGAGAGAGAGAGAGAGAGAGAGAGAGAGAGAGAGAGAGAGATTAGAAGTAAGGGTAATCCCTAATAAAGTTAGTCAATCTTGTCTAGAAATCTGAGTGGTATCAAAGATAAGCATAGGAGAAGAAAAAAAAATTCTTTTTGTGAGATATAAAACAGGACTGAGTTTTAGCAAAATTAAAATCTAAGGTACAGCTCTAAAATGGTGTTCACAGGCCGGTCAGTAGATAGTCCACTGAACCGAATCAAACCCGTGGCTACAAGCAAATTTCCGTACATCTATTTCACAACTGTCTTTCCTCAATTTGAGTTTATGCCCCCTTAGGTTTGAATCTGAACAAGAGGAAGAATCTGCCTCAATGCTGATGGGAAGTAATTCTTTTCAGTCTGTTCAGTGGACCCAACTGATAAATGTTAATTCTAAATGGGTAGCATTTAGGGAAGTAATTATAGAAGCAACCAAGCTTTTCATTCTAATTAAGAGATAACATTCAAGGCTTAGAATGGATATCAGATGAATTGATGAAAGTAGTGACAGAGAAGAAAAATGCATGGGATGATTACAAATTATCAGTTGACAGAGAAACATACAGTAAGTACAAACTACTATGCAATCAAGGTGGTTAGAGCTGTCACAAAGGCAGTCAGGCAGGGAATGTGAAGAAAGTTGTAAGAGTTCTTTGTTAACATTAGAAGAAGAAAGAAAGATTTGAACTACACTGGTCTAATAATATGAATGGCATAGTACTGGTGATCCTGTTCTGGTTGCTGGCAAAACAATAAATATTTGAATCTACATTCATGCATGAAGAAATGTTTAGGGATGAGCATTCCAGAAGTATACCAACTTTATAACTGGAGCTGAAATTTTTTAGTAACTGAGAAGAAAAGTGTAAGAGAAACTAGTAAGGCTAAAAGTAATTAAGGCAAATGTGGCATTAGCCATAATTACAAAATCATCCTTAGACTCTGGGAAGGTCCATTATGGATTCAAGATGTGATGCACATGTTACAGACATGTAAATTTGACTTCGGTTCCAAGAAAAATAATGAAATCCACGATCAAGAAGTACTGCAAGATCATCTTGAGAGAAATGCAGTTATATGGCAATCACAATATAGATCCATTCAGCAAAGATAATGTCTAACAATCTTATAGGCTTTTTGGCATAGTAGCAAAAGAAACAGATGAAAAAAAATAATTTTAACATCATATACTAAGGTTTCAGCAAAGTATCTGATACTGTTCCCACATGAAAGGCTGCTATATAAATGGAATCAGTTGTGCATTAGAGGCAGAAGGCAGAGTGGTTATTAATGGGTACTGCCTTTCTTAGACATGTTATTAGAAGAGTCCCTCAGGTTCAGTGTTTGGCCTTTTATTATTTTCAGTATGTATTAACAATACTGATGAAGACAAATTAAGTTTAATGTCAAAGTTAAAAGATGATATACAGATTTTCATAGTGGTTAATTAGCATTAGCATTAGCATTAGTAGAGGCATTTGATGCAAGAAAGCAAGCTTATGCAGCATCAGCCAAAAAAAAAAAAATAATAATAAATAAATAAATAAAAAATAACCACTTCCACTTCACCCCTCTGTTCGTTCAAAATACCTGTCCAGCTGAGCCTTAAACTTATTTAGGCTATCAACTTCCATGACAAGGGATGGAAGTCTATTCCACCAACCAACCACCCACTGGCTAAAGGCAAATTTCCTCACGTCTATCCTACTTCTGTCTTTCCTCAATTTGAATTTATGCCCTCTCAGGTGATTATTCTGAGCAAGAGGAAGAATCCCATCGCACTGAGCATGCTCAAACCATTCAAGGCTTTATACACCTCTATCAGATCACCTCGCTGGTGCCTAGTCCCCAGACACTGTAATTTGCAAAACTTAAGCCTTTCTTCGTATGAGCACCCCTTTGTTCCATTCACTAATCTTGTTGCCCTTAACTGTACTCGTTCCAGCATCTCTACATCCTTCTTGAAATGAGGCCTCCAGACCTGTATACAGTACTCTAGGTGTGGCCTGACCATTGCCTTATACAAGGGAATAATCACCTCCTTATCCCTGCTAGAAAAATTCCTATATATCATTGACAATACACCATGAGCTACTCTTGCAGCCCATCTGCACTGCTCAGAAAACTTCATATCTGCCTGCACAACCACCCCAGGTCCCTTTCATTCTCTGCCACTGTCAGTGTAGTACCACAGAGTTGATACGTTGCTCTGAGGTTGCTGTTTCCCATATGTATACTTTACATTTGTCAATGTTAACCTTCATTTGCCACCTCTCAGCCCATCTGCTCAACCTTTCCAGATCCTGTTGCAGTAGCATAGTGTCAGTAGTGTACCCTGCCAACCTTCGTAACATCTAATGACAGAAATCAAGGTATGATGCAACAAAACCTAAGAAATTAGACAGTGAGTGAGTGGCAATCGATGTTTTAACATTGAAAAATGCAATTTGGGAAACAGTAATTCCAGAATAACATACCAACTTGGTGGAACCACACTGACGTACAGAAGAAAGAAAGAAAGATCTAGGAAGTAATTCTATAGTGCAACAAATTAACTGAAAACCATAGACAGATCACTAGGACAGTGTATGGGGTTCTCTCAATGACATTTAAAACTTTCAGAAAGGACAAATAAGTGACTGTCCCATTGTATAAGGCAATGTGCAGACCACATCTTGTGGGTCTAGAAGCCTTATTTTATAAAAGATCTGTTGGAACAGGTGTAGAGATGAGCAATGAGATTAGTGAGAAGAACAAAAGAATACTCTTACCATAAAGGATTTCAGTTATGCAAATTGTATTGTCTGGAAGCCAGAAATGTGCAAATGAATCTGATTGTGTTTAAAGCTTTGAATGGCATGGGTAAGCTTAATGCTAAAGGCATCCATCCTCTTGCTCAGACAAAACATATGTGCTGCAAACTGAAAGAGGATGTTTGTAGCATAGTGCAAAAATTTACTTTCAGTCAGAGAGTGACTGATTGTTAGAACAAACTTCTATCTGGTATTGCAGAGATGGGTAGGGTGAATAAATTTATGCAGCAATTAGACAAATTATTGTGGGGTGGACAGATTGATGAATTGTGTGAGTGTGTATTTTTTTTTTTTTTTTTTTAAATGGCTGATGCTATATAAGCTTGCTTCCCTGCATCATTTGCCACTACTACCAAAACTAAATTTATTTGAAGATCTATAAATAAAACAAAATCTTCCTTCAGTTTTCGGCTGTTGAAAGAGCTAACACATTAAAAAAAGTGCTTCGAAAGATCGTGTGACTGTACTGTATAGCAGTATATTCTCTCTCTCTCTCTCTCTCTCTCTCTCTCTCTCTCTCTCTCTCTCTCTCTCTCTCTCTCACACACACACACACACAATTACAAAAGTCAACTTTTTATTAGTAAAGTATATAAGTGAAATTTTTTAAAGCAATGTGCAGACTATTTACAAGCATAGTATAGAAGAAATTATATTATATAACGAGGAGACAGTAAATGATAATAAGATCATACTTACAGGTCTAATTTAAAGGATGTAGTCTTGAATTTTTCTCGATAAACCTTTAGATCTTCTTTTAATTTTACAAGATTTTGATTTAGTCGTTTACGTTCTGAGTCCCAACTATTCAGGTTGCTTTTATTCTTTTCTTTTTCTTCCTTTAATTTAAAGTAGGGAAGAGAAAAAAAAATGCATCCAGTCAAATGAAACAAACTTATGAAAGTTAAGTGAAACAAACTTTTAGCATGAATTGCAATTGTGACAATTGTAACTCGCATATTCATTAGCATTTTTAGCATTAGCATTAGTAGAGGCATATGATGCAAGAAAGCAAGCTTATTCAGCATCAGCCAAAAAAAAAAAAAAAAACACTACTCCCATTTCACCCCTCCGTTCGTTCGAAATACCTGTCCAGCTGAGCCTTAAATTTATTTAGGCTATCAACTTCAACAACAAGCGATGGGAGTCTATTCCACAAACCAACTGCCCGCTGGCTAAAGGCAAATTTCCGCACATCTATCCGACATCCGTCCTTCCTCAATTTGAATTTATGCCCTCTCAGGTGATTATTCTGAGCAAGAGGAAGAATCCCATCGGCATTGAGCATGCTCAAGCCATTCAAAGCCTTATACACCTCTATCAGATCACCTCGCCGATGCCTAGTTTCCAGGCTCTGTAATTTGCAAACTTAAGCCTTTCTTCGTAAGAGCAACCCTTTGTTCCATTCACTAATCTTGTTGCCCTTCTCTGTACTCGTTCGAGCAGCTCTACATCCTTCTTGAAATGAGGCCTCCAGACCTGTATACAGTACTCAAGGTGTGGCCTGACCAATGCCTTATACAAGGGAATAATCACATCCTTATCCCTGCTAGAAAAATTCCTGTATATCATTGACAAGACACCATGAGCTACTCTTGCAGCTCGTCTGCACTGCTCAGAGAACTTCATATCTGCCTGCACAATTACCCCCAGGTCCTTTTCATTCTCTACCACTGCCAGCGTAGTACCACAGAGTTGATACGTTGATCTGGGGTTACTGTTTCCCATATGTAGTACTTTACATTTGTCAATGTTAAACTTCATTTGCCACCTCTCAGCCCATCTGCTCAACCTTTCCAGATCCTGTTGCAGCAGCATAGTATCAGTAGTGTCCTTAACAACCCTGCCAACCTTGGTATCATCTGCAAACTTGGACATTAAGCCTGATACACCATCATCAATATCATTTATAAATACAGAAAACAACAATGGACCCAACACTGAACCCTGAGGAATTCCACTAATAACATTAGTCCACGTTGAGCAGTGTCCATTGATTACCACTCTCTGTCTTCTGCCACTCAACCATCCCTTTATCCATAGCAGCAATTTGCCTCCAATGCCACACTTCTCCAATTTGTGCAGCAGTCTTCCATGCGCAACAGTATCAAAAGCCTTTCTAAGATCCAAATATATAATATCAAAGTTATTCCCTGCATCCAGTTCTTTTGTGACTACATCATAGTATCCAATCAAATTGGTCAGACAAGACCTGCCCTTAACAAAACCATGCTGTGTCTGAGCTATAACTGAATTCTTGTCCAGATGATCCTGCAGTGCTTCTTTAACCAGTGCCTCCATTAATTTTCCTGGAACCGAAGTTAAACTAACAGGTCTGTAATTACTTGTGTCAGCCTTTGATCCTCCTTTGTGAATTGGGGTTACATTTGCACATCTCCAGTCCATGGGTACCTCCCCTGAGTCCAAAGAAGCTCTCATAATTATGGCTAGGGGTTTGCTTACTTCCTTTGCTGCCTCCTTTAATATAACTGGATAGATCCCATCCACCCCTGGTGCCTTTTTTATGTTTATCCTCAGCAATTTCTCCTCCACTTTCCCCTCAGTTATTAGAAAATAATCTAGCTCACTGCCAATGTTTACTTCACCTACGACATTCCCCTTCCTGAATAACTCCTCATGTGTGAATGTAGATGCAAAATACTCGTTTAGATTGTTAGCCACCTGAGCAGGATCCTCAACTGTTGAACCATCAACATCCAGTGGACCAATCTGATTCATCCCTTTCCGTCTTGAGTTTAAATAGGTAAAGAACTCCCTTCTGTTCCTCCCTGCGTCCCTTGCCAAGGACCCCCCATAATCCGCCTTTGCCCGCCCAATCTCCTCTGCGACCTGGTCACAGACCAACCCATATCTATCACAGGCCCCAATGTCACCCATCAATCTGCACGCATCCCATGCACCTCTCTTCCCCTCCATATGCCCCACCAGTTCATCCGACAACCATCCAGGCCTGAACCCCGAACAATACCTCCCGGCTGGCACGCAAAGCCCGGCAGCCTCCAAGACCAGCTCCTTGAATGATTCCCACTTTGAACCCGCCGTCGGCAACATCACCAGCCGGTCCCACTGCACAGAATTCAAACACTGTCTCAGTCCACCGCAGTCGCCCCCACGGAAGCAACAACCCCTCCCTTCACCCCCAATGGCAGTCACCTATCTGAGCAAATCCCACTTCAGCACACTGCGACCACCGCCACCCAGTGGTTCATCCATCTGCAGATCCCCAATGCATGAAGAATCACTGCTGACAATCAAATCAAGAGCACCACTCCCTCCAGCCGCCCCCCGAACATGCTGATGCAGAAAACAATCATCCAACAAATCCACAAAAGTCCCGCCAGTGCGCGAGTAACCAGCCCCCAAATTCCAGTCAACATCCGGGAAACCAAAATCTCCCACCATAAGACACTCCGATCCACTGGCCCACTCCACCTCCCCGCACAGTTCCTCACCACACCCATCAGAGTCATTAGGCCCACAGCACACTCCTAGTCTCAACTCTGATCTCCCAATGTTTATGTCACACCAAACCGACTCCACACTGCACCGTCCAGCGATGTCGACTGGCTTCACTTCCTTGGTTTTTATGTGTTTCTTAACTAATAGCATAACCCCTCCTCCCTTCCTATCCTGTCTATCCTTTCTGTAGACGTTGTACTCCCCAAATTGCAGTTCTGCATCCCTTACATCTGTGTGACACCACGTCTCTGATATCCCAACAATATCCGCCTTCGACGCCCCGAGCAACACCTCAAATTCATCAAACCCACCCACTAAACTCCCAGCATTGGCGTACACGCAAGTATACCTGCACCCGTTTCTACTCCCAGCCACCCCAACACAACCCATGCGCCCACCCGTACCGCAATGGCTCCCAGCAGTCTCTGAAATACCATGCATCCCGCTCTCCAGGCCCCCGCTCACTCCAACAGAAGCAGCGCAAGAATCCCCCCCACCTCCGCCAGCGGCCACCGTCAATCCATCGGTCCCCGTCTCCCCCCAAGCCAGCAGTCCCCCGACCCACCCAACACCGCCCCGACAGCATCAGCAAACACCCCCGCACCCCCTCCATCCAAGCGCATCCCATCCCTGCAGAAGCAATCCCTCCTGCCAACAAGCACAGTCCAGGCTGAAAAAAATTCTACCCCTTGAGCCTTGCACAATCTTTCCAGGGCCGAATTGATCGACAAGGCTCTCATCATATACTCCCTCCTATCGTGTCTGGGCAGAATTGCAGACACTTTCAACTTCAACCGTAATTCTCGGCTTTTGTTCAACAGTGACCTGTACTTGTTAAGTAATTCTGCCGGTCTCCTACTCTTAATATTATTAGTGCCAACGTGTACAACTATATCACCTTTTGTGCCCTTAAAAGATGATATTCGCTCTACAACGTCATCAACCTTTGCCCCTGGCAGACATACCCTGGTCCTGTTCCACCTATCTTTTTTACAAAGCATGTTCCCCGTTTCCCTGACAATAGAGTCACCAACAACTACTAGTTCCTTCGGGACCAGCGCATTCTGCCTTAGGGGTTGTCTCTGTGTCACGCAATCCCAAGTGCAAGCTCTGGCGTTGATGTGGGCAGCTGAGAGCTTGATGGGCCCCTCAATTTAGTTTCTTCGAGGGCATCCACCCTGTTCTTCAAGCTCTCATATAGGCCCACAAGAACGCCGAGTTGTTGCCTGATATCGATACACTCCTTGCATCGCGCACACACAAAGACATCCCCCTTGGCAGTATCATGTCCCGTACCCGATTGCTCTGCAAACATCAAGCAAACAGTGCATTTTATAAGGCTGTGAGTCAGAGGACAACTGCCCCCCTCAGTTCTGCTCTGAGCCACAGCACTTCCATTAGCTTGAGCCTTTTGCTTTGCTGCTCTGGTCTGAGTCATGATTCTATTAATTCATTTTTTGGAATATATATAATTTTAATTATGTTTAGCCTCCCCCATCCAAGAAGTGGAAGGCTAAACTAGTTAAGGAGTGGTCCTTAGGGACTGAATTGAAGTTGGGGTTACGGCATTTCTCATATTAGGTCAAGCATATTTCATTTAATTAAAAGTGGATACAACTTCTTGTTGCCCTCTCCTATTTGTTTGTTTCAGTATATGGTGAGTAACAAAATAACACAGTAACAAAACATATACATGAACTAACAGATTAAATACAGCTTTGCATTGTTTCTATTGGAACATGCAGCAGTGTGGAAAGCAAGGTGTCAGAGAATTCAAGCTCTGCAGTGGGTCCTCATGGCACAAGTAAATACATGGGTAGTATTAACTGCACATACACTAATGCTAAGAAGCACAGGAAATAAATTTAATGGATTTGAAAATTTGATTTAGTCATCAGAGGCAGACATTGTAGGGATATCAGAGACACTATATCACTCAGAAATAGGATTCAAAATTTGAGTATGGGAAGTAGTGCAGCTGATTTTTTGGTTTTTGGTTTATAAGCCTGTTTTTTTGCATCACATGCCTCTACTAATGCTAATAGTTGTGTATACAGAAACGACATAAAGTGTATAGTGCCACAGGTCTTGAAGAACTGGAGGTTCCCCCAGCTCAGAAATGTAACTTTTGTTATGTAATACCGACTCCGTAAAGGCCAGCAAAAGTGTGAATTATTATGTGATTTGCATCGAGTAGTGCTGGGTTATGTTGGTCTGTTGTTCATCTGGCCACTTAGACTAGGGAACATGGAGTACCACAGTCCCCTAGCTGATGTCCAGTTCCAGGAGGAGGAGGTGGACCAGGAAGTAGGGTTGCATAAGGTTTTTGGAGGGTTCATCTGCAAAGAGACAAAGGCAGATTAGGGGAAGTCTCTGGAAAAAAATGCAAAGAAAAACAGAAAAGACTTCTCTGCTTGTATTAATAGCAAAAGGAAGGGATTGAATCACATTGATCCACCTGATGTTGGGATTAACTGTTGGTAATCCTGCCAACATCCATTGCTGTCCAACTTCAATTATAGAAAGTAAATGGATGTTGCCAACATCCATTTACTGTCCAACTTCAAACTCGCAGAACCAACTTTTCATCTTCCTCGTTTACTCATTCAACTGCCGTTTTCTGGAACAACCTTCCTTCATACGTATTTCCTGAAATTTAGAGTCAGCAGAAGTTCAAGTCTAATGTCAACAAATATCTTCTTTCATCTTCTCAACCTCCAACCCAATGATGGTACCAAGAACAATAGGTTCTAATACCTCTCGTGTTTGGGGTTTTCATTAAAAAAAAAAAAATCATAGGCTTGTAATCCATATAAGGAGCCTGATGATGTGAGAATATGGGAAGAGGTTTTTCAGCTGCAAGATCAGCACTCTCATTGCCTGGAATTCCAGAATGATGAAGAGAGGATGCTCTGATCGCGGAAGAGAACAGTCAGTGGGTTTTTTGGCTGCTGTAAAGGGATAAGTATTTTGATACTTTTACTGTATTCTTTGTTAATTAACATACTACATTGCATTTTACAAAGATAGTAAATAGGTTTAGTGGCATTCGTTAGCTTCTTATTTTGAATTTAACTAGTGACTTTCATGACCCAGACTAGACCTGTGAAGCAAAAAACACAGCCTAGCAAGAGTGTTGGGACTCGATGGAGAAACGAAGGGTACGATTCTTCAATGCATCAGTCTCAAAAAATGCGCAAAATGTGAAATGTTTGCTGAACTTTCTAAAACAGGACATAATCTAGCCAAGTAGGATGTCTTTGTGTGTGCTAGATGCCAACAGTGTCAAGAAATTAGGTGGATACTCAGCGTTTTGATGGGCATCTATGAAAGCTTGAGGTGTAGGTTAAATGCCCTCAAAGAAATTAATATGAGAGGCCCATCAAGCTCTCAGCTTCCCAGCTCAACGGCAGAGCTGACTCCTGTGCATCAGGTAACACAGAGGCAATCTCCAAGGCAGAATGTGCTGGTCCCAAAGGAACTAGTTATTGTTGGTGACTCTATTGTCAGGGAGACGGGGAACACACCATGCAAGGAGGATAGGTCGGACAGGAGCAGGGAATGTCTGCCACGGGCAAAAGTTGATGACGTTGTAGAGCAGATATCTTTTAAGGCCACAAAAGGTGTTATTGTTGTACACGTTGGGACTAATGAAATTAAGAGTAAGAGATCTTCAGATTTACTCAACAAGTACAGGTCAATGTTGAAAAAAATTTGGGAGTTAGGGTTGAATGTGAAAGTGTCTGCAATTCTGCATAGACATGATAAGAGAGAGTATATGATGAGAGCCATGTCGATCAATTAGGCCCTGAAGAGGTTGTTGAAGGCTCAAGTGGTAGATTTTTTTTCAGCATGGGCTGTGCTTGTTGACCAGAGAAACTGCTTCTAAAGGGATGGGATACACTTAAATAGAAAAGGTGCAAGAATATTTTCCGATGGTATCGAAGCAGTGTTATGTGGGTCGGAAAACTGCTATCTTGGGGGAAGATACACAGACAAAAAGGTTAACAGTGGCCGCAAGCAGAAAGAAAAGTGATTTTTGCACTGTTTCTATTGTAATGAGCAGTAGCATGGAAAGCAAGGCAATGGAGATTTATAGTGTTAGGTTAACTAGATAAAATGTGTTAGGTTAACTAAGAGTAGAAACAGGTGCATGTATACTTGCATTTACACCAATGCTAGGAGTATAGTTAATAAATTTGATGAGCTTGAAGTGCTAGTCAAGATATCAAAGGAAGATAGTGTTGGGATATCAGAGACAATGTCACACAGATATAAGCAGTGCAGAATTGGAATTTGGGGAGTACAATGTGTACACAAAGGATAGACAGGACAGGAAAGGAGGAGAGGGGGTTGTAGTAGTAGTAGTAGTGGCAAGTGATGCAAGAAAGCAAGTGTATGAGCTTATGCAGCATTATCCAAAAAAAAAAAAAAAAAAAAAAAATCACACAATTCCCTCCAAATGCCTGTCCAGTTCCTCCTTAAATTTATTTAACCTATCAACTTCCACAACGACAGATGGAAGTTTGTTCCAGCAATTAACCACCTGCTGGCTAAAGGCAAATTTCCGCACATCTATTCTACATCTGTCTTTTCTTAATTTGAATTTATGCCCCCTTAGGTTCGTAATCTGAACAAGTAGAAAGATCCCATCAGAATTCAGCGTGCTCAATCCATGCAAGGCCTTATACACCTCAATCAGATCACTGCGCAGGTGCCTAGTCTCCAGCCACTGCAATTTCCAGAACTTAAGCCTCTCTTGGTAAGAGGATCCCTTCATTCCCCTCACCAATCTTGTTGCCCTTCTCTGTACATGCTCAAGCAAATCTACATCCTAATTAAAATGAGGGCTCCAGACCTGTACGCAGTACCCAAGGCGTGGCCTGACCATTGCCTTATGGAGAGGGACAATCACCTCCTTCTCCCTGCAAGCAAAATTCCTATATATCACTGACAAAACCCCATGACCTGCCCTGGCAGCCTGTCTGCATTGCTCAGAAAACTTCATATCTGACTGCACAATTACTCCCAGGTCTTTTTCATTTTCTACCACTTTAAGTGTAGTATCACACAGTCGGTACATTTCTCTGGGGTTATTTCTACCCATATGCAGTACTTTGCATTTCTCAAGGTTAAAATTCAGTTGCCACTTCTTAGCCCATCTACCCAAATTATCTAGATCCTGTTGCAGTAGCACACTGCCATTACTGTCATCATTAACAATCCTGCCAACCTTTGTATCATCTGCAAACTTCAACACTAAGCCTGATATACCTTCATCAATATCATTGATAAATATACGAAACAACAGAGGACCCAACACCGAACCCTGTGCGACTCCAATAATAATATTAGTCCACAAAGAGCAGCACCCATTAATTACCACCCTCCGTCTTCTCCCACTCAACTATCCTTTTATTCATTGTAGCAACTTATCCTTAATACCATTCTGCTCCAATTCATACAATAGTCCTCCATGCACAACAGTGTCAAAAGCTTTCCTGAAATCCAAATATATATATCAAAATTATCTTTTGAATGCAGTTCCTTTGTAACCACACCACAATATCCTATCAAATTTGTCAGACAAGACTTTCCCTTAACAAACCCATGCTGTGTCTGAATTATTGCTGCAGTCTTGTCTAGATGATCCTGCAATGCATCTTTAACCAGTGACTCCATTATTTTACCTGGAACAGAAGTTAAACTAACTGGCCTGTAATTACTCGTGTCACGCTTTGATTCCCCTTTGTGAATTGGGGATACATTTACACATCTCCAGTCCGTGGGGACCTGCCCTGAGTCCGAGGATGCTCTCATAATTATGGCTAAGGGTTTGCTTAGTTGTTTTGCCGCCTCCTTTAATATATGAATAGATCCCATCCACCCAAGGTGCCTTTCTTATGTTTAACTTCAACAATTTCTCCTCCACTTTGCTCTCAGTTATTATAAAATCATTAAGCACCCTGCTACAATTTGATAACCTTCTGCAATTTTCAAACCTTAATAACTCCTCATGTGTGAATGTAGATGCAAAATACTCATTCAATTTGTTTGCTATCTGAGCAGGATCATCAACAGTCGAACCATTGATATCAAGTGGACCAATCAGATTCATCCCCTTCCTTTTGGAGTTTATATAAGGAAAGAAATCATTGATGTTTTTCTTAGCATCTTTTGCCAAAGATTTCTTGTAATCAGCCTTCGCCTGCCTAACCTCCTTTGTGACCTGATTACAGATTAGCTTATATCTGCCATAGGCTTCTGAGTCGCTTGATAATTTATATGCATCCCATGCATATTTCTTCTCTGTCACGAGTCTCATTAGTTCATTTGATAACCATTTAGGCCTAAAACTTGAACAATCTTAATAGGTATGAAACTTTTAGTAGCATCCACGATTAATTCCTTCAATGTTTTCCACTTAGAATTTACTGTTGGTAGCATCATCAGTTGATCCCACTGTACAGAATTTAAAAAATGTCTGAGACCACTGTACTCACCTTTACAGAAGCAAAAACCCTTTCCTTTACCCCTGATGGTAATTATATCTTTAAGTAAATCCCACATCAGTACACTGTGATCACTGCCACCTAGTGGTTCCTTTATCTGCAAATTCTTAATACATGAATGATCACTGCTGATAACCAGATCAAGAATATTACCCTCTCTGATTGCCTCTTGAACATGCTGCTGCAGAAAACAATCATCCAATAATTCCGCAAATTTCTTACTAGTGTGTGAGTGACCAATCCACAAGTTCCAGTCAATATCTGGGAAGTTAAAATCCCCCATTATAAGACATTCTGATTTACTAGCCCACTCTATTTCTCAAAATATAGGCCTAATGACTCGAATGAGTACAATTGTTCATTGTACCCATTTGAGTCATTAGGCCTATAACACACTCCTACTCTTATTTTTGCTTTCGCAGTGCTTATGTCACACCAAACTGACTCAACAGTGCACTGTTCATCTATATCAACTGGATGCACTTCTTTTGATTTTATGTTTTTCTTAATTAACAGCATAACACCTCCTCCCTTCCTATCCTATCTATCCTTTCTGTACACATTGTACTCCCCAAATTCCAATTCTGCATTCCTAATATCAGTGTGACACCACTTCTCTGATATCCCAACAATATCCGCCTTTGATGTCTTGACCAACACCTCAAATTCATCAAATTTATTTACTATACTTCTAGCATTGGTATACATGCAAGCATACATGCACCTATTCCTATTCCTAGTTACCCTAACACATCCTATATACCCACCTGTTTCACGATGACTGTCATCAGTCCCTGAAACCCCCAGCATCCCTCGCTCCAGGTCGCTACTTATTCTAATAGAATTTGTGCAAGAATCAAGAATCACCTTCACCTCTGCCTGCGGCTACTTTTAACCTTTTAGTTTGTGAAGCCCCCAAGCTAGCAGTTTTCCGACTCACCTAACACTGTCTCCATAGTATCAGCAAATATTCTTACACCCTTTCTATTTAAGTGTTTCCCGTCCCTGTACAAGCAGTCTCTCCTGTTAACAAGCACAGACCACGCTGAAAAAAATTCTACCCCTTTAGCCTTGCACATTCCCTCCAGGGCCGAATTTATTGACAACGCTCTCATCATGTACTCCCTCCTATCGTGTCTGGGCAGAATTGCAGACACTTTCAAATTTGACCCTGACTCACGACTTTTTTGCAACATTGACCTGTACTTTTTAAGTAAATCTGCAGATATCCTACTCCTAATGTCATTGGTGCCAACGTGTACAACAATATCACCTTTTGTGCCCTTAAAAGATGATATATGCTTTACGTCATCAACTTTTGCCCCTGGCAGACATACCCTGGTCCTGTTCCATCTATCCTTTTTACACAATATATTCCACATCTCCCTGACAATAGAGTCACCAACAATAACTAGTTCCTTCGGGACCAGCGCATTCTGCCTTGGAGATTGCCGCTGTGTTGCCTGATGCCCAGGAGTGAGCTCTGGCTTTGAGTTGGGGAGATGACAGCTTGACGAGCTCTCATATTAATTTCTTCTAGGGCATCTACCCTACACCTCAAGCTTTCATAGACGCCTAGTAGAACACTGAGTTGATGCCTAATTTCTAGACACTCTCTGCACCTGGCTTGGTTTTGGTTTGGTTTTATTGGCGCATTAGCTACTAAGGCTATAATGCGCCAAGACCAGGTCATTTATAAAAAATTTTAAACTTTCAGTGATCTAATTAGTTAGGTCACTATGTCAAAAGGTATAACAAATATATAAAAGAAAAATGTAAAAATTTTATATACGAGTAAAAATATTTATTGATTTTAAAAAGCTAAAAACAGCAGACACATTGTCATTGTCAGATAAAATCTGACTGAGTGTATATGGCTCAGTCAGATGGTTAAAAGCGGTAAAACGGATATTGGTAAAATCTGGACATTCAATTAAAATGTGTCTAATTGATAAAATTCTGCCACAGGACTCACACATAGGAGGGTCATCAGCCCTCAGCAAAAAAGAATGAGTCAAATGACTATGTCCTATGCGGGTCCGGGCAAGAACAACTTCCTCCTTACGATTCCTGCGCAGACTAGACTGCCACAGTTCAATTACAGGCTTTATATGATATAGTTTATTCCCAGTCTGTCCATTCCACAAATCCTGCCATTGGGAATGTATCTTCTGCTGTTTTGTTTGCCTGTAGTCTGTATAGGGGACTGACAGGCAGTGATTATTATTGGGGATTGCTGATTTGGCTGCGGTGTCAGCCAAATCATTTCCCCTAATCCCAATGTGGCTGGGAATCCAGCAGAAGCGGATATCATATTCACGTCCACGGAGAAAGTGAATCTTCTGCTGAATGCTAGACAGAACTGGATGAGGATTATATCTCACAGATATTAAAGCCTGTAACATGCTGAGCGAGTCTGAATATAAAATGAACTGTTGGTATTGGCATTCACTAATGTGATCCAAGGCTAACTCTATAGCGTGCAGCTCTGCAGTAAATATGCTGCATTCAGAGGGAATCTGCTCCGATGTAGTAGTGTCTGTAAAGACAGCAGCAGATCCCACATATGATTCCGACTTCGAACCATCTGTGTAGACTGGCGCGAAGTCAGAATATTCAGTTCGGTGTGCTGAATGAAGCTGCAGGTAGACAGATGATGGAGTGTCTGACTTTCCCCAATTTCTAAGAGACAAGTCACATGCTGGGACATGAGCATGCCAGGGTGGAAAGGGTTGCTTTGGTGTTTGGGCAACCTTGTCTACCTTGATATTGAGTTCTTTGAGTAGCTCTTGGAGACGAATACCAAAAGGACGACTGGCAGTCTTACGGGTATTGTATAAATTTTCCCATTGTGGCTCAAAAACGAATGGCCACGTAGGATGGTCTGGCAGGGATTTCAGTTTTAAAGCGTACTTTAAAGACAACTGCTTACGTCGAAGCGATAACGGTGGTTCGTTTGCTTCGACGTATAAGCTCTGGACAGGAGATGTGCGATATGTTCCAGTAGCAATATGTAGGGCCTGATGATGGACGGGGTCCAGCCATCGCAGGACACTGTCTCTGGCTGAGGAATATACCTGGGACCCATAGTCTAGTTTGGATTGCACAAGTGCACGGTAGAGCCAGAGAAGGATACATCGGTCTGCTCCCCAAGATGTAGAGAGCGAGCGGAGAATATTAAGCCCACGTGTGCACTTTGTGCGGAGTTGATGGATATGATCCAAAAAGGTCAGTTTTTTATCGAATATGAGTCCCAAGAATTTTATGTTCGCTGCTACTGGAATAGCATATTGTCCGAGCCTTAATTCGGGTTCAGGATGAAGATTACGCTTACGACAAAAGTGTACGCAAACGGTCTTCTCCGGCGAGAACCTGAAGCCATTAGCAAGTGCCCAGAAATTCAGATTATCAATGGCTTTCTGCAGTTGTCTTTCAATAACCCTCATGTTGCACGACTGACAAAAAATGCTAAAGTCATCAACATAGAGGGCACTGTTTACAGTTGGAGGAAGTTGTTCTGTGATTGAATTAATTTTGATGGCGAAAAGCGTGACACTTAATACTGATCCTTATGGTACTCCCTCCTCTTTGGATTCGGGTTCAGGATGAAGATTACGCTTACGACAAAAGTGTACGCAAACGGTCTTCTCCGGCGAGAACCTGAAGCCATTAGCAAGTGCCCAGAAATTCAGATTATCAATGGCTTTCTGCAGCTGTCTTTCAATAACCCTCATGTTGCACGACTGACAAAAAATGCTAAAGTCATCAACATAGAGGGCACTGTTTACAGTTGGAGGAAGTTGTTCTGTGATTGAATTAATTTTGATGGCGAAAAGCGTGACACTTAATACTGATCCTTATGGTACTCCCTCCTCTTGACTGAAAGAAGGAGAGAGTGAGGATCCCACGCGAACTTGGAAAGATCGATTGGCTAGAAAGTTTTTAATAAAAATTGGGAGTTGCTCTCTAAGACCAAGGCTATGCAGATCTTTTAAGATGCCAAATTTCCAAGTTGTGTCATACGCTTTCTCCATGTCAAAGAACACCGACACCAAGTGTTCGCGTTTTAGGAAAGCATCCCGGATGGATGCTTCCAATCTAATAAGATGGTCCAAAGTGGACCGGTTCCTTCGGAAGCCGCACTGGATGCTGGAGAGAAGGTCATTTGATTCTAAATACCATATTAAACGAGAATTAACCATTCTCTCCAGGATTTTGCACAGACAGCTAGTCAGAGCAATAGGACGATAGTTGGTGGTGACTTTTGGATCCTTTCCTGGCTTAGGAAAGGCAAGAACGATTGCCTTTCGCCAGGAGTCCAGAAACTGCCCTTCAATAAAGATTCTGTTATACAGAAGGAGCAGACAATCCATAGATTTTGGTGAAAGATGTTTAATCATTTCATAATGGATGCCATCTGGTCCAACAGCACTTGCTTTGGAAAGAGTGAGGGCTCTTTTCAGTTCCTCTATAGTGAACGCCCCGTTGTAGGGATAGAGGCCCTTGGACTTAAAATTAAGTGCTTGTTTTTCCAGTTTATGTTTCAGGACCAGGAACTCTGGAGAGTACGAGGATGTTGCGGAGATGTTAGAGAATGTTTCCCCAAGAGCATTGGCTATTGCAGTTGGATCTGCAATAGTGCATCCATTATAATCTAGGATTGAAGAGGGATGGGATGTATATTTCCCCTTCATTTTCCGGATTTTATCCCAGACTACCTTAGAGTTGGTAGACTGGTTAATAGATGATGTAAAACGGATCCACGATTCCTTTTGACTCTGACGACGGATGTAGCGTGCTTTGGCTCGTGCATGTTTGAAGGCTATAAGGTTGTTCGTGGTTGGATATCGGCGAAATATCCCCCACGCTTTGTTTTGAGCCTTTTTTGCTGCTGTACATTGTGAATTCCACCAAGGTTTGGGAAATGGTGGAAACCGGGCAGATGTTTTTGGGACAGCATTAGCAGCTGCTTGGACGATGATTTCTGTGATGTACTTTACTGCGTGATTGATCGGCTCCCGACTGACTGTACTGAGGTCGAAATTTGCCTGATGTTGGAAGGCATTCCAGTCACCCTGATCAAACTTCCACCGTGGTAACCTAAAAGGAAGATATGGGCTCCCACTGTGTAACAAGGTTATCACAGGGAAGTGATCACTTCCGCATGGATTCTCCTCCACTTCCCAAGTGAGTGAAGGGAGTGGAGAAGGGGAGCAGATAGAGAGATCAATGGCAGAAAAAGTACGGGTAGGCATGTGGAAGGTGTTTGTTCCAGTATTTAGAAGGGAAAGGTCATTGTCATTGAGCATATGCTCTATGACTCGTCCCCTTCCGTTGACATTAGCACTAACCCCACAGGGTGTTATGTCCGTTAAAATCCCCGAGAAGTAAGAAAGGGGGAGGCAACTGCGTTAGAAGATCATCAAGGTCTTCCTGGGAGATGTCAGTCCCAGGTGGCAAATAGATAGAGCAGACCGTTAATAAAAATCCCACCGTAAGGCGAATTGCAACAGCTTCTATGCTAGTTGTAATTAGCAAGGGCTGCACTGGGGTCTGGTTACCCACAAGGATAGCCACTCCCCCATGAGCAGAGCCATCAGCAATTCTGTCCTTTCGAAAAATTGTGATGTTGTGCAGGGTGGGATCATCATTTGCCTTTAGATATGTCTCCTGCAAGCAAAAGCAAACTGGCTCGTGCTTTTGCAGGAGGGCCTTGATGTCATCAATATTTCGCCGGAATCCATGACAATTCCATTGTAGGAATTTAGCTATTATTTTGGCTTGGTGGGTCCATCAGGCGGCTTCCGAGGTGCTGAGGGCTTACTTTTATCAGTCTTGGGTTTATCTTTTTTGGGGAAGAATGGACGCTGTCCCGTGTCCATTTCTTCCTCCGCAAAGAGTTCCAAGACTGAATCTTCGGGTACCTCCTTCTGCTCGACATCCATGTTTTCTTGAGTTCTAGGGGGGACTTCCCCTTTCTTATTCTTTTCTTTCATAATTTCCTTTGTTGCTTGTGGAGCATTAGGAGGTACTGATATAGGAGTGGCAGCTGATTGGTTTTTCTGTGCAGGTTTTTGAGAACTTAAAAGATAACGCGCGATGGGAGTGAAAGACTCCTTTGGAGGAATGGTCATGTCCGTCTGAGTTCTGACGGAACATCTCCCTGCTACCTTCTGGGCGTAGGTAGGTTTGTTGATATTCAGGGGTTTTACCGATTTCCTTGCCTCCTGGTATGATATATTTAGCTCTGCCTTCAGCCGTTGAATTTCTTTTTCTTCTTTCCACCTCTGGCATGCTCGTGAGTAGGCTGGGTATTCGCCTTCACAGTTAATACAGGTGGGTTTTGCGGCTGAACATGCTGTTGTTTCTTGGTCCTTTGCACCGCATCGAACGCATGCAAGGACTCCACGGCAGGCCATTTGAGAGTGTCCATACTTCTGGCATTTAAAACACCGTAAAGGGTTCGGAACGGATGGATGCACTGAAAAATTGATTTATCCAGCTTTAATCTCATCAGAAGGTTTAGGAGAGTTAAAAGTCAGGATAACACTCCTGGTTTTAACAAGTTTTCCATCCCTTCGCGAAGTAATTCTTTTGACGGCAATAACTCCCTGTGGTTTTAATTCGGAGCAGATTTCCTCCTCGGTTACGTCGAGAAGGTCCCACTCCGAAATGACACCTCTCGATGAATTGAGTGTTCTGTGTGGTGTCACTGTTATAGGGATTCCTCCGATTGATGTTGTTCGGAGTAGATGTTCTGATTGCCTGTCATTTTTAGTTTCAATTAAAAGGTCTCCAGAACAAAGCCTCTTAACTGATTTGGGTGAACCTGCTAACCCATCTAACCCTTTTTGAATAAAAAAGGGCGACATTTTACCAATCGGTGTTTCATTGGTAGAATGCATAATTAAGAACCTTGGGACAGGCCCTGATGGTAATTCCTTTCGCTGCCTCTTTTTAGCAATAATGCTATCTGAATCTTTGTCTATGGTTTCAGATAGGGACCGGGTTGGGGCCCCTGAAGAAATAAGTTTATCAGGATTCATGGAGTTTTTTAAATTGTTCAGTGCCCGGGCTCCCCACCCACCACGGAGCCCAAAGGGACGCCCACTACCCGGCATGCAATAAATGCGCTCGGGAGTGGAACGCCAGGGCTACCCAGACACTATACCCGCACCGCCGCCAGCCTGAATCCTGTCCCTCGGACCATGAGGGTATGGGCGTGGCATTGACACGGTTGACCCTCGCAGGCGAGCCTACTAGCTGATTGATCCTAGCCGGGCCTTCCAGGACCACCTGACTTGTCGAAGCAGGGGCCAAAGTGGTGTATTGAAGCTCGGCCCCTCAACCACCAGGATCCCCCTTTCCGAATTTCCACGGGTCGCAGCGCACGGCAAACACGCCGGATTCCATTGATGTAAGCCTGGAACCTAGGCTGTGGGCATTGGATACCAGTGATGCTAGTCTGGAAGAGTGGCAGCGTCACTGGGAGGTCCCCTCACCACGTACAGGTGCCCACGTCGAGGGGGCTCTGCACCTGGCACACACACACACAAAGGCATCCTCCTTGGCTAGATCATGTTATGCTGTTAGTTAAGAAACACAAAATCTAAGACAGTGCATTCAATTGACATTAGTGGACAATGCAATGCTGAGTATGCTTGGTCCGCAAGCGCTGGGAAAGGAAAAATGAGAGTAGGCGTGTGTTATAGGCCTAATGAATCTGATGAGTATAATGAGCAATTGTGCAGAGAAATAGAGTGGGTAAGTAAATCAGAATGTCTTATAATTCGGGATTTTAACTTTCCAGATATTGACTGAAACTTGTGTTTGGCCACTCGCACACTAGCAGGACTTTTTTGAATTTATTGGATGAGTGTTTTCTACAGCAGCATGTTCGAGAGGCAACTAGAGGAAGTAATATTTTTGATCTGATTACCAGTAGTGATTATTCATGCATTAACAATTTGCAGATAAAGGAACACTGGGTGACAGTGATCACGGTGAGCTTGGTTTTTTCTAAGGCCATATTGCTCTGGAATATGCGGTTGTCATTCCCTGACCTTTCCGCATCCTCCGTATTTGGTGGTCATGGGTTTCAACCCCGGTCTAATCAAGAAGTGTGTGCTACGAACTGCTGCTCCTGCCCACCTGGTTACGGAGGTGCTTTCACAGTGTGCCGAAGTGGGATTTACTCAAAGAGGTAACTACCGTCAAGGGTAAAGGGAAGAGTTTTTGCTTTCGTAAAGGTGACTCAGGTGGTCTGAGACAGTTTTTAAATTCTGTACAGTGGGATGAACTGATGATATTACCAACGTTGAATTCTAAATGGAAAGCCTTCAGGGACTTAATCTTGGAGGCTACTAGGCTTTTCATTCCAACTAAGAAATACTGTTTAAGGTTGAGGTTTAAATGGATGTCGGATGAATTAATGAAGCTCGTGGCAGAGAAGAAAAATGTATGAGACACAAAAATTTTCAGGTGACACAGAACCCTATGGCAGATATAAGCTTTTTTGTAATCAAGTCACAAAGAAGGTTAGGCAGGCGAAGGCAGATTACGAGAAATCTTTGGCAAAGGATGCAAAGAAAAACAGCAAAGTGTTCTTTACTTACGTAAACTCTAGAAGAAAATGGATGAATCAGATTAGACCATTTAACATAGATGGGTTGAGTACTGATAATCATGCTCAGGTAGTTGATAAACTGAATGAGTATTTTGCTTCTACATTCACACATGCGAAGTTATTCAATGAGGGGAATGCTAGAAGTTATCAAACTCTAACAGGTAGCTAAGTGATTTTGTAAATCACTTAGTGAAAAGAGAAAAGTGGAGGTTAGCATGCTTAAATTCATGAGATAACAAGCACAAGAGTGGAAACATATCACTTAGAAATGAAAAATGTTAGTTTCTTTAGCGGATGATTAGTCACCAAGTTCACGAACGAAATGAGGTTGTAAGGGAGATTTTGTTGACTGGGTAGGGATAGATAGTATATCTGCAGAGAGTTACTTTAAAACCAAGTAAACTAAATTGAGGGGCCCATCAAGCTCTCAGCTGCCCACATCAACGCCAGAGCTTGAACCCCCAAGGCAGAATGTGCTGGTCCCAAAGGAACTAGTAGTTGTTGGTGACTCTATTGTCAGGGAAACGGGGAACATGCTTTGTAAAAAGGATAGGTGGAACAGGACTAGGGTATGTCTGCCAGGGGCAAAGGTTGATGACTTTGTAGAGCAGATATCATCTTTTAAGGGCACAAAAGGTGATATAGTTGTACACGTTGGCACAAATGATATCAAGAGTAGGAGACCGGCAGAATTGCTTAACAAGTACAGGTCACTGTAGAAAAAAAGCCGTGAAATAGGGTTGAATTTGAAAGTGTCTGCAATTCTGCCCAGACACGATAGAAGGGAGTATATGATGAGAGCCTTGTCGATGAATTCGGCCCTGGAAAGATTATGCAAGGCTCAAGGGGTAGAATTTTTTTCAGCCTGGACTGTACTTGTTAACAGGAGAGATTGCTTCTACAGGGATGGGATACACTTAAATAGAAAGGGTGCAAGAATATTTGCTGATGCTATCGAGGCAGTGTTAGGTGGGTCGGAAAACTGCTAGCTTGGGGGGAGACAAAGACGAATAGATTAACAGTAGCCACTGGCAGAGGTGAAAGAGATTCTTGCACTGTTTCTATTGGAATGAGCAGAAGCCTGAAAAACAAGATGCAGGATATTTCAGAGACTGCTGGGAGTCATTGCGGTACAAGTAAACACATGGGTTGTGTTAGGGTAGCTAAGAATAGAAATAGGTGCATGTATACTTGCGTGTACACCAATGCTAGGAGTTTAGTAAATAAATTTGATGAATTTGAGGTATTGCTCAAAATTGTTGGGATATCAGAGACGTGGTGTCACAGATATAAGGAATGCAGAACTGGAATTTGGGGAGTACAACGTCTACGACTGGATAGGAAGGGAGGAGGGGTTATGCTATTAGTTAAGAAATACATAAAATCCAAGGAAGTGAAGCCAGTGGACATCGCTGGACAGTGCAGTGTCGAGTCAGTTTGGTATGACATAAGCATTGGGAGATCAAAATTGAGAGTAGGAGTGTGCTATAGGCCTAATGACTCTGATGAGTATAATAAGAAACTGTACAGGGAAATAGAGTGGGCCAGTAAATCAGAGAGTCTTATAATGGGAGATTTTAATTTCCCAGATATTGACTGGAATTTGGGGGCTGGTCACTCACACACTAGCAAGGCTTTTGTGGATTTACTGGATGATTGTTTTCTAAATCAGCATGTTCGGGAGGCAACTAGAGGGAGGAATACTCTTGATTTGATTATCAGCAGTGATTCTTCATGCATTAAGAATCTGCAGATAAATGAACCACTAGGTGGCAGTGATCACAGTGTGCTGAAGTGGGATTTACTCAAAGAAGTAACTACCATTAGGGGTAAAGGGAAGGGTTATTGCTTCCATAAAGGCGACTACGATGGACTGAGACAGTATTTAAATTCTATACAGTGGGACCAACTGATGATGTTACCAACAGCAAATGCAAAATAGGAAGCATTCAAAGAACTTATCTTGGAAGCTACTAGGCTTTACATACCAACTAAGAAATATTGTTCAAGGTTTAGGCCTAAATGGATGTCAGATGAACTAATAAGGCATATGGCAGAGAAGAAACATGCATGGGATACATACAAATTAACACTTGACACAGAAGCCTATGATAGATACAAGTTGATCTGTAACCAAGTTACAAAGGAGGTTAGGCAGCCGAAGGCAGATTACGAGAAATCACTGCCAAGGGATGCAAAGAAAAACAGCAGAGTTCTGTACTTATGTAAACTCTAGAAGGAAGGGGATGAATCAGATTGGTCCACTTGATATCGATGGGTCAACTGTTGATGATCCTGCTCAGGTAGCTAACAAACTAAATGAATATTTTGCATCGACATTCACACATGAGGAGTTATTTAGCGAGGGGAAAGCCAGAGGTGTATTCAACTCTAGCAGTAAGCTAGAGAATCTTGTAATAACTGAGAGTAAAGTGGAGGAGAAATTGTTGAAGATAAACACAAGAAAGGCACCCGGGGTGGATGGGATCTATCCAGTTATATTAAAGGAGGCAGCAGAGGAAATAGGCAAACCGTTAGCCATAATTATGGGAGCTTCCTTGGGCTCAGGGGAGGTACCCACAGACTGGAGATGTGCAAATGTGACCCCAATTCACAAAGGAGGATCAAAGGCTGACACAAGTAATTATAGACCTGTGACTTTAACTTCTGTTCCAGGAAAATTAATGGAGGCACTAGTTAAAGAAGCACTGCAGGATCATTTAGACAAGACCAATTTGATTGGATACTATGATGCAGTTACAAATTAACTGGATGCAGGGAATAACTTTGATATTATATACTTGGATCTTAGAAAGGCTTTTGATACTGTTGCACATGGAAGACTGCTGCACAAATTGGAGCAGTGTGACATTGGAGGCAAATTGCTGCTGTGGATAACGGGGTGGCTGAGGGGGGGGAAGACAGAGAGTGGTAATCAATGGACACTGCTCGTCGTGGACTAATGTTATTAGTGGAGTCCCTCAGGGCTCACTGTTAGGTCCATTATTGTTTTCTGTATTTATAAATGATATTGATGATGGTATATGAAGCTTAATGTCGAAGTTTGCAGACGATACAAAGGTAGGCAGGGTTGTCAATGACACTACTGACACTATGCTGCTGCAACAGGATCTGGAAAGGTTGAACAGATGGGCTGAGAGGTGGCAAATGAAGTTTAACATTGACAAATGTAAAGTACTACACATGGGAAACAGCAACCCCAGAGCAACGTATCAACTCTGTGGTACTACACTGACAGTGTTAGAGAATGAAAGGGACCTGGGGGTGGTTGTGCAGGCAGATATGAAGTTCTCTGAGCAGTGCAGACAGCTGCAAGAGTAGCTCATGGTGTATTGTCAATGATAAATAGGAATTTTTCTAGCAGGGATAAGGAGGTGATTATTCCCTTGTATAAGGCAATGTTCAGGCCACACCTAGAGTACTGTATACAGGTCTGGAGGCCTCATTTCAAAAAGGATGTAGAGCTGCTGGAATGAGTACAGAGAAGGGCAACAAGATTAGTGAATGGAACAAAGGGGTGCTCTTACGAAGAAAGGCTTAAGTTTTGCAAATTACAGTGTCTGGAGACTAGGCACCAGCGAGGTGATCTGATAGAGGTGTATAAAGCCTTGAATGGTTTGAGCATGCTCAATGCTGATGGGATTCTTCCTCTCGCTCAGAATAATCACCTGAGAGGGCATAAATTCAAATTGTGGAAAGACAGATGTAGGATAGACGTGCGGAAATTTGCCTTTAGCCAGCGGGTGGTTGGTTGGTGGAACAGACTTCCATCCCTTGTCGTGGAAGTTGATTGCCTAAATAAGTTTAAGGCTCAGCTGGACAGGTATTTTGAATGAACAAGAGTGGTGAAGTGGAAGTGGTTTTTTTTTTTTTTTTTTGGCTGATGCTGCATAAGCTTGCTTTCTTGCATCAAATGCCTCTACTAATGCTAATGCTAAACTCTGAAGCTAATATAGCAAGAGTAAGTACTTGGGTGAATAGAGACATAAAGAGAATGCATATAGGCCTAAAAGGGAGCAAACTCATAATTCTTTGTAAGGCTAATGCAAGAAAAAAGGTCTAAATTTATATTATATGTTAAATAAAATTGGGAATCAGTCAAAGAATTAAATCAGAATTACTAAGAGAAGGTAAAAGTGGAGTATCAAAGTTACGGATACAACTGTCAGTTCCTCTAGTAAAGGCAAAGGAAATAAATAAATTTAAAAATTTATAAATTCTTCTTTGTCCTTGCCTTCTTTCCATGTTCATATGGGGTTGGCATAATACTCCATTTCTTCCTCCCTCATCCGCTCCTCTAAAGAACAACTTATACTCTTCACCGAGCTCTTTTGCTTTATTTTCCCTCCGCCTAGTCTCTTGCAGGCATAGGATCTTCACTCTTCTTCTTTGCATTAAATCCACAATCTCTCTGCTCTTTCCATTCATAGTTCCAATGTTCAATGTTCCTATTCTATCACTTTTCAACTCCTTCTTCATCTCTGCCTGAACTAACTTCTTTAACCAGACCCATCCTTTGTTCGGTAGCCCTGACACATCTACTTTCCATCAATCACCTTTTGTTTTGGCATAGTTTTTACGACTGGATGCCGTTCCTGACGCCAACCCTCACCATTTATCCGGGCTAGGGATTTAAGCTGCCGATCTGCCAAGCCTTAAGCAGCTACATAGAAGTGGTAGCTCTTTTACAATGGTGATGGCACAATTTAATAATTTTACTCAATTTATGCCGAATTTCTAATCCCACTGAACAAGTAGGTGGCATTGCTCTAGTTCTTTTATCTAATGAAAATGGCTGACTAGGTAGAATGACTGTGACCTTGAAAATAACAGTAATAAATAACTCAGCAACACGTGAGTATTTTTACATACAATTTGGTATCCTGAAAACTTCTACCGCAAAGCTATCAGGTAGCACAACTATTCCGCTAATAATTCCCAGTGACTGATTATAGTTCCTTAAACATTTAATGACCTTGAAATTTCCTGTTTTCCTATATCCAAGAATAGTAATGATAGCCATTTTAAAAAAGTTCACAGTCGGAAAATGAAACCACCTTTAGATCTCAGATCTTAGCCTATCACGCACCAACACTTATTTTATCTAAAATATAACTTCTTTTTGAGGAACACTTCCTAAAACCTTCTTTATTAACTAATTTTAATAGCACACTAATTTAGCTAGCATACAGCTGGTGTTACCAGTTAATTTATTCATTAAAAATGAATAAATTAACGAATTAAAATATTAAATAAAATTTAAATATTGTAACTTAAAATTGACAAATGGTTCATTAAAAATATACCATCTAAATGTACAAATAAAATTAAATTACTCTTATAAAACATAAAAGGTTGTGTTTTCCTGTACCCCTCACCCACATCCTAGGAGATGCATTTGGAGGCCTATAGAGGGAGGGGATAACACAAACCTGTACATGAAAAGTGAATTTGAATAGAAACTTGAAGGGAAGCATAGTATAGGATAAATTGTTGAAGTTAAACATAAGGAAGGCACCTGGGGTGGATGGGATCTATCCAGTTATTATTATTAAAATCAGTTTATTTCCCAAAAAATCTTGGGTCACCCCGGGACGGCTCTGTGCCAGAAGGGTGTGAATACAGACTAAGGTGCGAGGAACAAAATGTACAACAAACAAAGGTACATTCGTGCTCGACCCGAGACTTTTACAGGATTAAATAAACAATAATGTACAAAATATACAGTAATATACATGATTACATGAAGACAGAAAGTCTTTGTCATATACAAATAGGCAAGTTAAAAAAAAAAAAAAAAAAAAAAAGGTCTGTCCAGGAGCAGGTGAGTATTATAGGTTCATAATCTGGTAACAGTTCTTGAGGATTTCCTTCCTGTAGGGCTTGTCTTCACAGAACCTATCAGGGTGGATCCTAAATTTATTGAAGACCCGAAGACAATTGGCTGGAAACATGTTCCTCAGGGAATCAATGCTTGACAGCGTAAGACGTAGAGGGAGACAAGGAGTCGGGGTGCTTCCCTCTTGCCCTCCTCGGGCCAGAGATTAATGCGGATACTGATGGAGCATCAATTCGCCTCGTTATAAGCCGTGCAAGCGTGAGAACATTTTTTGTCATGATGATATGTCTCCAGGGAGTGGTGCCTAGATTTGCTTGTAGGATAGATCTGGAGATAGTTAGGGGGTGGCCTACCACCCTGTTCATCCATCTAAGCAACCAGTACTCTAAACAGTTATATTAAAGGAGGCAGCAAAGGAAGTAAGCAAACCCTTAGTCATAACTATGAGAGCTTCCTTGGACTCAAGGGGGAAGTCCCTATGGACTGGAGGTGTGCAAATGTATCACCAATTCACAAAGGGGGGGTTCAAAAGGTGACACAAGAAACTAGACCGTTAGTTTAACTTGTGTTCCAGGGAAAATAATGGAGTCACTGATTAAAGAAGCATTGCAGGACCATCTAGACAAGACTGCAGTAATAGTTCAGACACAACATGGGGTTTTTAATGGGAAGTCTTGTCTGACCAATTAGATTGGATACTATGATGGGTCACAAAGGAACTGAATGTTAAAAATAATTTTGATATCATATATTCGGATTTCAGGAAAGCTTTTGATATTGTTGCATATGTCATTAAGGGCAAGTTGCTACAATTGATAAAGGTATGGTTCAATGGGAGATGAGAGAGAGAGAGAGAGAGAGAGGGAGGGGGGGGGTAATCAATGGGCACTGCTCTTCATGGACAAATGTTATTAGTGGAGTTCTTCAGGTTTCGGTGCTGGGCCCATTGTTGTTTTGTGTATTCCTCAATGACGTTGATGAAGATACATCAGGATTAATGTCCAAGTTTGCAGATGATACAAAGGTTGGCAGGGTTGTTAATGACAGTAAAGACAGTATGCTACTGCAACAGGATTTAGACAAGTTGGGCAAATGGGCTGAGAAGTGGTAACCAAAGTTTAACATTGACAAATTCAAAGTACTGCATATGGGTAGCAATAACTGAAGAGAAATGTACCAATTATGTGGTACTACACACAGGGAAGTGGAAAGTGAAAACGTCCTGGGGGTAATTGTGCAGTCAAATATGAAGTCAAATATGAGCAGTGCAGACGGGCTGTCAGGGCAGGTCATGGAGTCTTGTCAATAATATATAGGAATTTTGCTAGCAGGGACAGGGAGGTGATTATCCTGTACAAGGCAATGGTCAGGCCACACCTAGAGTACTGTGTACACTTCTGGAGGTCTCATTTTAGGAAGGATGTAGAGTTGCTAGAACGAGTACAAAGAAGGGCAACAAGATTGGTAAGGGGAACAAAGGGGTGCTCTTAACAAAAAAGGGTTAAGTTCTGCAAATTGCAGCACCTCGAGAGTAGGCAACTGCGAGGTGATCTGATTGAGGTGTATAAGGCCTTGAATGGGTTGAGCAAACTGAATGCTGATGGGATTCTTCCTCTTGCTCAGATTAAGAACCTGAGGGATAATAGATTCAAATTGAGGAAAGAACGTTGTAGAATAGACGTGGAAATTTGCCTTTAGCCAGCGGGTGGTTGATTGGTGGAACAGACTTCTGTCTTTTGTTGTAGCATTAGTAGAGGCATATGATGCAAGAAAGCAAGCTTATACGGCACCAGCCAAAAAAATAACCCTTCCCATTTCACCCATCCATTCACACTAAACGTTTGTCCACTTCTTCCTTGAATTTATTCAAGCTATCAACTTCCACGACAGATGGAAGTTTGTTCCAGCAATCAACTACCCGATGGCTAAAGGCAAATTTCCGCACCTGTATTCGACAGCTGTCTTTCCTCAATTTCAGTTTATGCCCACTAAGGTTTGTTATCTGAACAAGAGGAAGAACCCCATCAGCATTGAGTCCGCTCAATTCATTCAATGCCTTATACACATCAGTGCTAATGCTAATCAATCAGATCACCTTGCAGGTGTCTAGTCTCCAGACACAAATTTTTTCAGAACTTAAGCTTTCTTCGTAAGAGACCTCTTTCTTCCCCTTTTCTGTACTTGTTTCAGCAACTCTACATTCTTCCTAAAAAGAGGCTTCCAGACCTGTACACAGTGCTCAAGGTGTGGCCTTTAAAGGGGATAATCACCTCTTTATCCCTGCTAGCAAAATTCCTGTATATCATTGACAAGACCCCATGATCTACTCTGACAGGCTGTCTGCACTGCTCAGAAAGCTTCAGAAAACTGACTGCAAAATTTCCCCAGGACTTTCACTCTTCACTACCATGAAGGTAACACCATCCAGTTGATAAATTTCTCTGGGGTTACTGGTACCCATATGAAGTACTTTACATTTATCAATGTTAAACTTCATTTGCCACCTCTGAGCTCATCTGCTCAACTTTGGGATCCTGTTGCAGTAGCATACTCTCATTATTGTTATTAACAACCCTGCCAACCTTTGTATCATCTGCAAACTTTGATATTAAGCTTGATATACCTTCATCAATATCATTGATAAATATATAAAACAACAATGGGCCCAACAACGAACTCTAGGGGGACACCACTAATAACATTAGTCCACAAAGAGCAGTGTCCATTGATTACCACTCTCTGTCTTCTCTCACTCAACCATCCTTTTATCCATTGTAACCCGGCGCCTCCGTAGCCAGGTGGGAAGGAGCAGCAGTGCGTTGCACACGCTTCTTGATTAGACGGGGGTTCGAGCCCGTCACCACCAAATACGGAGGATGCGGAGAGGTCAGTGAATAACCACCGCATATCCCGGAGCAATATGGTCTTAGTTGCTAATGCTCCTAAAAACGAAATAACAACATCCATTGTAACCACTTGCCCTTAATGTCATACTGCTCCAATTTGTACAGATTTCTATGTGCAACAGTATCAAAAGCTTTCCTGAAATCAAAGTATATGATATCAAAATTATTTTTTGCATCCAGTTCTTTTGTGACCATGTCATAGTATGCAATCCAATTGGTCAGGCAAGCCTTCCCCTTACTAACCCATGCTGTGTCTGAACCTGAATTATTACTGCAGTCTTGTCTAGATAATCCTGCAATGCTTGTTTAACTGATGACTCCATTATTTTCCCTGGAACAGAAGTTAAACTAACAGGTCTGTAATTAATCATGTTACCCTTTGATCCCCCCCCTTTTAGTGAATTGGAGATTAATTTACACATCTCCAGTCTGTGGGGAACGTCCACCAGGTCCAAGGATGTCTCTTATCTCTAAATAGGCCTATGAGGCTGGGAAAACTCATTAACATTGTGGACGTTGATAGTCTAAATAAATTTAAGGCTGAGCTGGACAGGCATTTGGAATGAATGGAGGGGTGCAATTGGAGTTTTTTTTTTGGCTGATGCTGCATAAGCTTGCTTTCTTGCATCGTATGCCTCTACTAATGCTAATCTAGCAAAATGTTACTGATTGATTGGACTCACTGCAGGAGAGTAACCCCGTGCTTCACCTGGTGGGCTCGTCCCCCACTGACCTGTTTGGGGATGCCTCTATCCTCCCCATCATTCTACCTGTTTTCCCCCAATCTTCAGTCTCCTCCCCAACTAACTAAACTGACTGAGTATGGCCCCTTAACAATGATGCCATATTCTAATCAACGTCTAAATTCAACTGCTGTCTTGAAAATCTCTTTTGGCCTTTCCAAATTCAAGTGTTCATCTCACCCCCCTTTATATATATATATATAGGCCTTGTCATATTCATATTTGCAGAACTGAAATCCTTGGAAATTAGATGGCCGGGCCTACCAGAGTATCTATATAATCTACTGGGTGCCTGACCAGCCTTCTCGTACAAAGTCTGGGCAGCAGTGGGTCTGAATAGGGGCCCAGCGGCTAAATGGTCAGAGAAACAACAGAACAAAGCACTACAAGACATTCCACTTCCCCACACATTTTTTAAATCTCTGGCCTCCACAGAGTTTTGTGTCACAAAAACATAGTACATTACACAGAAATGGGGGGAAATCCCTGGTGCCATCAGACAATTAACACACTTTACTTGCAGAAGAGTAATTGGTATTGTATAGTTTTCAGAGGAAGCTAAATTATCCTTTATAGCAGAAACTGCACTGAGTGAGTGAGTATAGATTAGTGCACTGAAAATGGAAAATTCAATAATCTGATCAAGTGCTAGATTTATGGCATAGCATACAGTTTGGCAGTGAAGATACTGCATTCAACTGATAACGAGGCTGTAACTGTAACTGGGAATGAAGGAAAATCTTCTGCAGCACCTAACACATTGTTAGAAGATAAAGCATCCTCACCCCATTGGCAAAAGTGGTGATCATGAAAGGCATTAGCATGTAACCAGCGTAGTATAGGGAGAGTTGTGTCCCAAGAAATGTTACGCAATTCAACATTTCAGGATTGAAGAATTTCTTTAGGTCTAAAGATCAGAGGTCAGTTTTCATTTGGCTGTCCTTCATAAAAGGAATCCCAACAAGTATTAAACAGGTATTCAAAACTAGGATGTGATGGGAGACTCCAGATCTTAGCAGCATACTGAGACAGCAATGTTTTTCTTTTAAGATAATGGGAGGTCATGTGCTTCAATATAAAGGCTTTGGACTGGAGAAGTTAGCATTAGCATTAGTAGAGGCATTTGATGCAAGAAAGCAAGCTTATGCAGCATCAGCCAAAAAAAAACCACTTCCACTTCACCCCTCTGTTCGTTCAAAATACCTGTCCAGCTGAGCCTTAAACTTATTTAGGCTATCAACCTCCACCACAAGGGATGGAAGTCTGTTCCACCAACCAACCACCTGCTGGCTAAAGGCAAATTTCCGCACGTCTATCCTACATCTGTCTTTCCTCAATTTGAATTTATGCCCTCTCAGGTGATTTTTCTGAGCTAGAGGAAGAATCCCATCAGCATTGAGCATGCTTAAACCATTCAAGGCTTTATACACCTCTATCAGATCACCTCGCTGGTGCCAAGTCTCCAGACACTGTAATTTGCAAAACTTAAGCCTTTCTTCGTAAAAGCACCCCTTTGTTCCATTCACTAATCTTGTTGCCCTTCTCTCGTTCCAGCAGCTCTACATCCTTCTTGAAATGAGGCCTCCAGACCTGTATACAGTACTCTAGGTGTGGCCTGACCATCGCCTTATACAATGGAATAATCACCTCCTTATGCCTGCTGGAAAAATTCCTGTATATCATTGACAATACTCCATGAGCTACTCTTGCAGCCCGTCTGCACTGCTCAGAGAACTTCATATCTGCCTGCACAACCACCCCCAAGTCCCTTTCATTCTCTACCACTATCAGTGTAGTACCACAGAGTTGATACGTTGCTCTGGGGTTGCTGTTTCCCATGTGTAGTACTTTACATTTGTCAATGTTAAACTTCATTTGCCACCTCTCAGCCCATCTGCTCAACCTTTCCAGATCCTGTTGCAGCAGCATAGTGTCAGTAGTGTCCTTGACAACCCTGCCAACCTTTGTATCGTCTGCAAACTTGGACATTAAGCCCGATATACCATCATCAATATCATTTATAAATACAGAAAACAATAATGGACCCAACACTGAGCCCTGAGGGACTCCACTAATAACATTAGTCCAATGAGCAGTGTCCATTGATTACCACTCTCTGTCTTCTCCCCCTCAACCACCCCTTTATCCATAGCAGCAATTTGTCTCCAATGTCACACTGCTCCAATTTGTGTAGCAGTCTTCCATGTGCAACAGTATCAAAAGCCTTTCTAAGATCCAAGTATATAATATCAAAGCTATTTCCTGCATCCAGTTCTTTTGTGACTGCATCATAGTATCCAATCAAATTGGTCAGGCAAGACTTCCCCTTAACAAAACCATGCTGTGTCCGAGCTATAACTGAAGTCTTGTCTAAATGATCCTGCAGTGCTTCTTTAACTAGTGCCTCCATTAATTTTCCTTAAACAGAAGTTAAACTCACAGGTCTATAATTGCTTGTGTCAGCCTTTGATCCTCCTTTGTGAATTGGGGTCACATTTGCACATCTCCAGTCTGCGGGTACCTCCCCTGAGTCCAAGGAAGCTCTCATAATTATGGCTAAGGGTTTGCTTACTTCCTCTGCTGCCTCCTTTAATATAAGTGGATAGATCCCATCCACCCCGGGTGCCTTTCTTGTGTTTATCTTCAACAGTTTCTCCTCCACTTTACTCCCAGTTATTTCAAGATTCTGTAGCTTACTGCTAGAGTTGAATACACCTCTGGCATTCCCCTCGCTGAATGACTCCTCATGTGTGAATGTCGATGCAAAATATTCATTTAGTTTGTTAGCTACCTGAGCAGGATCATCAACAGTTGACCCATCAATATCAAGTGGACCAATCTGATTCATCCCCTTCCTTCTAGACCACCATCACCCAAACCACCATTTAACCACCATCACCCAAAAATAAACTTCTTGAACTATGTGTTATGATTAAATTAATAAACATAAGTTACTGATGAGAATGTGAAACAAGTTAAGTAAAAAGAAATGGTACTTAATAAATACCTACTGAAAAGAAAAATTTACACTGTACCTTCAAGAGTGATGTATTTATCTGTACAGATTTTTCCAAATCCTTTTTCTCAACATTTAGTTTATTTTGTAATTGGGTAGCTGAATCCAAGGCACCAACCAACTTTTCTTCTAAAGACTGAATTGTGTCTGACAACTCCTTCACTTTCTTTTGCTCCCTTATAAGTACCTATATGTATATATATATATAAAAAAAAAACATAGATAATGAGCATGACAATTATTAAACAGAGAGTAGGCTACTATCCAAATTGATCAAAGTAATACTGTAATAACTGTGCTACTACACATTATAACACAAATACCATCCCCCACATGTTAAAAGAGTTACATGCCGTATGGCCAATTCATTAGATACACTTTGCTAATAGCAAGTAAGGTCTGCTTTAGTCGTTAGAACAGTCTGAATTCATCATGGTTGTAGATTGCTACTGTAAAGAATTCCATCTCATCCCGAGTCGCCAGATCTTAATCAACAACAACAAAAAGGCGAATTTAGTCTATATTCAGAGTGCTGTAACAGGTAAATAAATGTGAGAGTGAGTGGTCATATGAGATTGTTTAAATTAATTGTCATAAATGGGCACTCTGAATATGAATTTTTTTTTTTTTTTTAAATAATAAATAAATAAAAATAACACTGTAATTGCAGGTTAAAGAGTAATTGTGGAGACTTCCTCTACACTGATGCAGATAAGTTGGTTACCTCAAAGTACCACATGAAATCCAGAAATAGAAGTAATGTCAACTGGGTAATAGAAATTGCACCCACTGTCTGGAAAATAATCATTCAGGATAGAGTCTACATAAACTGTGGCAGCCATCATTTTAAGGAACACATGGCTGTCCCAAAATATTTCAAGTGTTGCTGATTTGGGCACACAACTCATACATGCACCCAGCCTGCTGCCACATTCTGCCACGAATACAACTCATGCCCAAACAAGGAAAAAGGCTTGTCTGTGCAAACTGCAAGGGCCAAAAAATACCACACTATCATGCATGGTATTTTTTGGCCCTTGCAGGGCCAAAAAATCACACAAAAAATGACTAATTCACATAAAAGCTAAGAGTTTGCACCAGACTAGGATCAATTATGGAATGACAGCCTAAAGGATTTAATACAGATGTTACAGAGTACCTAGTATTAGTATTAGCAATGACCACATGGTGCAAGGAAGCCTATGGCTTATGCTGCACCAGCCAAAAATTAAAATAAAATTTAAAAAATAATAAAAATAAAATAATAATAAGAAGAAATTAAAACACAAAAAAAAAAAAAGAATAATTAACAAGAGAAACAGAAATAGACAACCTATGCATTTCCCTCCTCCAGTAGGTAATTATCCAGCTATCTACCTAGAAATAAATGCACAGTGGGCTAAGTTGGTGGCAGACCAATTAGTATAAAGGCCAATGAAGAAAATATTGAGATTCTAATCTTGCAGGAGCCTTATAGTCATTCCAAGCAGGTCAGGGGCTACCCCCTAACATGCAAGGTCATCCAGACTACCATGGGTGGCAAATGCAATGAGGAATCCTGACGTCACAGCAACAAAATGGATATTGTCCTTACAATGCTACACAATGAAAAAATCATAATAGGAGCTGATGTTAACTGCAGATCACCCACTTGGTTTAGCAAAACGCTCACTGGCAAGGATACAGGAATGGCCAGTGGCTAGAAGAACTTCTTCCCAATGCACAAATCACAGTTCTCAACAGGTCCAATAACCACCCCACATTTTTTAACACCTTGTGGGAGGCAACTATAGATGTCACCTTGGCTACTAGGACCATCCAGGCCGAGATGATGGCAAGCAACATTTCGGCCTAGATGGTCCAGGATTCCTGGACCACTTCAGATCATAGGGCCATAATCTTCCATATGGTAAGATCCTCCAATAGGATCCTTGCCCCTAGGGACTTGCTACATAGAAGTCATAGATAAAAAAGGCAAATCGGGCCCCTCTTCAGGGAAAAGCTTCAAACCTCGGTTCAACACCTCAGCTCCAAAGACTATCAAATTGACTCAGACTTGCACAAGAAAAAAAGAGTCACTTTTGCCATCACACAACAGCTTATAAAGCAGCCATACCAAGAAAGAATCCTGCCCTGGGTGCCATCCCTTAGTGGGTGTCTGGTCTGGTCCTACAGCAGCTGTGAAGGGAAATTAACTCCCATAGAAAATCTTTTCAACACGCCAGGAGATCCTGGCCTGCTGTGGCGGTGGAACACCTCGGGCAAAGATACAGGGAAATAAGAAACCTACGTACATCTGCAATTAGAAGACGCAAAAAGAAGTGATGGGAGCACCTGGTCGGGAACAATGACCCATGGGGTATTGTGTACAAGGTGACACATAACTCCCCAGAAGGGAAGTCTTGATGGCCACAACAACCCCACAAGGCACTATAATAACCTTCTGGGAAAGTTCCATAGATAAAATATTGAAGTCAATTCTGCAACCACCCATAGATCCATACACCCAAGAACAGCTACAACTGTGTTAGGGTAACTAAGATTAGGAACAGGTGCATGTATACTTGCAAGTACACCAATGCTAGAAGTATAATTAATAAAATTGATGAGTTTGAAGTGCTGGTCAAGACATCAAAGGCAGATATTGTTAGAGTATCAGAGGTGATGTCACACAGATATAAGCAGTGCAGAATTGGAATTTGGGGAGAACAATGTGTAAAGAAAGGATAGACAGGGCAGACAGGGAGCAGGGATTATGCTATTAGTTAAAAAACACTTAAAATCAAAGGAAGTGCATCCAACTGACATTGGTGGACAATGCAATGTTGAGTAAGTGTGGTTGACATAAGCAATGGAAAAGGGAAAATGAGAGTGTGTGTTATAGGCCTAATGACTCTGATGAGTATAATGAACAATTTTGCAGAGAAATGGAGTGGACGAGAAAATCAGAATGTCTTATAATGGGGGATTTTAACTTTACAAATATTCACTGGAACTTGTGGATTGTCACTTGCACACTAGAAAGAATTTTGTGGATTTATTGGATGATTGATTTTTACAGCAACACATTAGAGAGACAACCTGAGAGAGTAATAATCTTGATCTGGTTACCAGCAGTGATTATTTGTGCATTAAGAATTTGCAGATAAAGGAACCACTGGGTGGCAGTGATCACAGTGTACTGATCTGGGATTTACTTAAAGATATTATTACCATCAGAGGTAAAGGAAAGGGTTTTTGTTTCCGGTGACTACAGTGGTCTCAGACAGTTTTTAAATTCTGTACAGTGGGACCAACTGATGATGTTGGTCCCACTGTGGAAGCTACTAGGCTTTTCACACCAAATAAAAAATCCAGTTTAAGGTTTGGGCCTAAATGGATGTCAGATGAATTAATGAAGCTCATGGCAGGGAAGAAAAATGAATGGGATGCATATAAATTATCAGAAGCCATAGGCTTCAACACAGAAGCCTATGGCAGATATACGATAGTCTGTAACCAAGTCACAAAGGAGATTAGGCAGGTAAAGGCAAATTATGAGAAATCTTTGGCAAAGGATGTAAAGAAAAACAGCAAAGGGTTCTTTACTTATGTAAACCCTAGAAGGAAAGAGATGAACCAGATTGGTCCACTTAACATTGATGATGATTTAACTATTGATGCTCAGGTAGCTGATAAACTGAATAAGTACTTTTTATCTAATTCATACATGAGGAGTTATTCAAGGAGGGGAATGTCAGAAATTTATAAAGTCTCTAACAGGGAGCTAAATGATTTTATAATAACTGAGAGCAAAAAGTGGAGGAAAAATTTTTAGAGTTAAACATAAGGAAGGCACCTAGGGTGGATGGGATCTATCCAGTTATATTAAAGGAGGCAGCAAAGGAAGTAAGCAAACCCAAACCCTTAGCCATAATTATGAGAGCTTCCCTGGATTCAGAGGAGGTCCCCATGGACTGGAGGTGTGCAAATGTATCCCCTGTTCACAAAGGGGGTTCAAAAAGTGACACAAGTTAACAGACCTGTTAACTTAACTTGTGTTCTGGGGAAAATAATGGAGTCACCAGTTAAAGAAGCATTACAGGATCATCTAGACAAGACTAAAGCAATAGTTAAGACACAGCATGGGTCTTGTCTGATTAATTTGATTGGATACTATGATGTAGTCACAAAAGAACTGGATGCAAAAAAATTTTGATATCATATACTTAGATTTCAGGAAAGCTTTTGATACTGTTGCACAGAGAAGATTGCTGTACAAATTAGAGCGGTATGGCATTAAGGGCAAGTTGCTACAATGGATGAAGGGATTGTTGAGTGGGAGATGACAGAGGGTGGTAATAAATAGACACTGCTCTTTGCGGATTAATGTTAATAGAGGAGTTCCCCAGGGTTCGCTGCTGGGCCCATTGTTGTTTTGTTCATTCATCAATGATATTGATGAAGGTATATTTGACCTAATATCCAAGTTTGCAGATGATACAAAGGTTGGCAGGCTTGCTAACGGCAGTAAAGTCAGTATGCTACTGCAACAGAATCTAGATAAGTTGGGCAAATCGGTTGAGAAGTGGCAACTGAAGTTTAACGTTGACAAATGCAAAATACTGCATATGAGTAGCAGTAACCTATGAGAAACATACCAACTGTGTGGTATAGTGTATTTAGGGTGTAACGGCACCAGGGGTTCCCCCTATCTCTGCGTAGTTTACATTGTCGTGTGATACGGTACACTGTACAGGCCAGAGATTTAAAAGTATATGGATATTGTAGTGTGTGTAGTGTCGTGTACCATTGTTCTTCTGGCCATCAGTCGCTGGACCCATGGTGGATTCCAACGCTGCCCACACTAAGTCCTGCCACCTAATTTACTGAAATTTTAGTGGCTAGGGCCTATAAAAAAAAGGTGATAATGCCAGAATTGGAATAGCCGAGAATGGTGAGTGCCTTTTAATTTTTTCATATTTAAATTTGGACGTGTGGGACGTGCACTAGTGTACAGACAGAGCAGGGGAGGGAGACTGAAGGTTGGGGGATGTCAGAAGAATGGAGACGAAAGAGATGACCAAATGATTTTCAGTGGGGCATTCCCATGCCCCATCAGGATAAAGCATGGGGGCAAGAAATTGCCCCCCACCAGGATAGGGAAAGAAAGTGGGCGAGGCTAGGTGCCCTGCACAGATCGCCAACTGGCAAGGTGGCAGTTTAGCTGCAGTCAAAGTCTTGGCTGAAGAGTGTCCATTTTGGTGAGTTTCTTGTTGTATCGTGGTAAGAAGAAGATGGGACTTCAGTCTTGGCTTTAGCCAGAAAAGTGGGTTTCACAAGGTGTTCAGCCCTTGTCCCCAACTGATGGCAGCATAGCTGCGGTCTGATTGGAGAGTCTGTTTAGGTGTATGTCTTGTTGTATTGTGATAGGAGGAAGATGAGACATCAGTTTTGATGTCTCATCTTTCTATACGAGTCAGGAAGTCCTTGAGTTTAAGAAAGATTCATCCAAATTAGGCGAATACCTGCCGTCAGCCAGTTTCATGGGAGCCACCCCTGTTGTAGGCAGTGGTTATAGAGGTTTAGGAGTTTTGGGGTGTATTCTGCTACACTTTTCACGATTTCCGGTTCTATCAGGTCAAGTCTGGGGTATTCCTGTTTCTTATCTTGTTGACTGCGAGGTGGAGGTCAGTTATGGTGAAAGGTTTGTTTGTTTGTTTGTACTGAGGTTTAGTGGTGCATGGACTATGTGGATCATAATGCACCAGTTCCTATATTGTGATGTGTTTCAGAGGTGTTTGCTTTGGATTTAAATTGTTCCTTTGAACATGATTCTTACTTAATTGGGTTAGTCTATCGCTTTTGTTTACTTCCTTAGAGGATGTGGTATAAATTAATAGCTTTAAGGAAGTTGAAAACATTTGTGAACTCATCTCTATCATTCAATAGGTCCGTTAGGGTAATGGTGTGATGTGTCCTATAAATATCTTTGAAGCCTTGTTTGCATTCATTTGCATATGTAGGACTGTGTTGAACTGACTGGATAGTGTCACAAGTCTCGCATCGTGGTGATTCTTCTGCTCACAACAAGTAAGAGTGCGTAATATCGGTATGCCCGATACCCATATTACATGTGCTAGAAATCCAGTTTTCAATACAGTAAACCCCCGCTTTGAGGGGGTTACGTTCCTGAGAAATGTCGCGAATACTGAGTTATTGCTCCCATAATAATAAAGGGGTTCTGTTCCAAAGTATGAAATATATAAGAAAAACTAGTCTAAAATTTTGTCTATGTATGTATCATATGTACCTTCATAATATGGCTATGTACATAGACAGTACATAGTGAAATGCAAGCATATGGCATCGAAATATTACATTCTAATAAATATTAAATGTAATATTTATTAGAAATTTCAAACAAATCTTTCAAACCAGCGTCTTTGCTAGCTAGAAACTTATCCCGCCAGTGCTATCACCAGTTTCGCTAAAGTGTTGATAAAGGAGTTTTGCCTTTTCACAAATGATGAGTGAACTTAACGGAATTTTATTTTGAGTTCGGTCTTCTATCCACAGATTTAAAGCGTTTTCCATTTTTTCTAATTGAAGATCACGAGTTACAGAGCAAATTTTTCACGCGTTTTCACGGACACTACGGCGGATTTTTCACTGATCGTACCGTTGACTCATTGATTTTACAATGTTTTGCCACTGAGGAGACACTTTCACCATTAGAAATTTTGTCTAATAACTCAATTTTATTCGCTAATGTCAAAACCTTCTTTGATTTTTCACATGTTCTCTTGTTATTCGTAGCCATATTTTTGTACGGGTTAGAAAGAACTTGTCCACAATAAAGTCACTTTCGTCCGTTAACACACTCGAAAAAGTCTCTTTTACACTGCAAAACGGTAGATTTATCACTTTTGTAAGATATCAATTTATAAGCATATAAATTAAAAGCAAATGACGAAAACTTCCATTACAAGCGCATAACACATACTGAACAAGGATTAGCGAAAAACATCCACGCTCGCGATTTTGTCACCCCTCTCCCCCCACCCACCGAGCGCTGTTTTGACAGGGAAAGATAATTTTAGCCACGCCCAAGTTTTTTTATGGAGGATAATATTCATGGCGCTTTAAAATTCACATTTTTTTTAGGTTTCATTTTATATTAAATCAGCAATCGCGAATATGCGAAACCGCGAATAGCGGGGGTTTACTGTATTCGATTTTATTGGGTATAATTCGTTTGCAGTTTGCTGATTCAAAGTTCTTGCCGTTGCAACTGGACTACTTTTATGCTTATTCATTTCCATCAATTCTTGAATGTCCTGGGATCCAGCAGAAAAGTGTATCCGGTTCATTTCTGGTGTAGTAGTTTGTATTTGTCGTATGTGCAAAAGGATTGGGTGTACGTATGTTTTGCAGGGCTTGTAAAGAACTCAAGGAATACACTACTCGTGTAATGCTTACCCTATACATGAGTTAAGGCTATTTTTATTGAGTATAATTCAGCTGTGTATACAGTGCACTTTTTCAGTAGCTATTGCGTTAAAGTAATATGTGAAAATGCAGCTGATACTCCCACTAAAGCGTCTGTTTTGGAACCATCTGTGTATATAGGAATAGAGTCAGGAAATTGAATTCTGAGCACTGCACATAACTGTTGGAAGATTATTGCAGGTATCGCCTTTTTATTCCATTTCTGAAAGGAGAAGTTGCCTATTGGGATATGCAAATTCCATGGTGGAGGAGCGAGAACTGGCAGGTGTACTACACTGTCTATATTACGGTTATTGTTAAAGACAAGAAAAATAAAGTTCAATCCTTACTACTTCAGTAATACTGTTAAATATAAGAGAAATTCTCATACCTTTAAGCTATCAACTTCAGTGTGGTCTGTACTTGTTAACAAGACAGACTACTTCTACAGGGATGGGATACACTTAAATAGAAAGGGTGCAAGAATATTTGCTGATGCTATTGAGGCAGTGTTAGGTGAGTCGGAAAACTGCTAGCTTGGGGGGAAATAAGGACTAATAGATTAACAGTAGCCACTGGCAGAGGTGAAAGTGATTCTTGCACTGCTTCTATTGGAATGAGCAGCAGCCTGGAAAATAAGATGCAGGATATTTCAGAGACTGCTGGAAGTCATTGTGGTACAAGTAAACACATGGGTTGTGTTAGGGTAGCTAAGAATAGGAACAGGTGCATGTGTACTTGCATGTACACCAATGCTAGGAGTTTGGTAAATAAATTTGAGGTATTGCTCAAAATATCAAAGGCAGATATTGTTGGGATATCAGAGACATGGTGTCACACAGATATAAGGAATGCAAAATTGGAATTTGGGGAGTACAACGTCTACAGAAAGGATAGACAGGATAGGAAGGGAGGAGGGGTTATGCTATTAGTTAAGAAACACATAAAATCCAAGGAAGTGAAGCCAGTTAACATCGCTGGACAGTGCAGTGTCGAGTCAGTTTGGTGTGACATAAGCATTGTGAGATCAAAATTGAGAGTAGGAGTGTACTATAGGCCTAATGACTCTGATGAGTATAATAAGAAACTGTACGGGGAAATAGAGTGGGCCAGTAAATCAGAGAGTCTTATAATGGGGGATTTTAATTTCCCAGATATTGACTGGAATTTGGGGATGGTCACTCACACACTAGCAAGGCTTTTGTGGATTTATTGGATGATTGTTTTCTACATCAGCATGTTCAGGAGGCAACTAGAGGGAGCGATACTCTTGATTTCATTATCAGTAGTGATTCTTCATGCATTAAGAATCTGCAGATAAAGGAACCACTAGGTGGTAGTGATCACAGTGTGCTAAAGTGGGATTTACTCAAAGAAGTAACTACCATAATAACTACCATTTATGAAAGCAGGTTTCTGCTTAATAAACGCGACTGCGGTGGTCTGAGACAGTATTTAACTTCTATACGGTGGGACCAACTGATGATGTTACCAACAGCAAATTCAAAATGGGAAGCATTCAAAGAATTTATCTTGGAAGCTATTAGGCTTTACATACAAACTAAGAAATATTGTTCAAGGTTTGGGCCTAAATGGATGTGAGATGAACTAATGAGACATGCAGAGAAGAAAAATGCATGGGATACATATAAATTAATGGGTGACATGGAAGCATATGATAGATATAAGCTGGTCTGTAACCAAGTCACAAAGGAGGTTAGACAGGCAAAGACAGATTATGAGAAATCTTTGGCAAAGGATGCAAAGAAAAACAACAAAGGGTTCTTTACCTATGTAAACTCTAGAAGGAAAGGAATGAATCAGATTGGTCTACTCGATATTGATGGTTCAACTGTTGATGATCCTGGTCAGGTGGCTAATAAACTAAATGAATATTTTGCACATACATTCACCAATGAGGAATTATTCAGGGAGGGGAATGCGAGAGGTGAGTTAAACTCTGGCAGTGAGCTAGATGATTTTGTAATAACTGAGAGGAAAGTGGAGGAGAAATTGTTGAAGATATGCATAAAAAAGGCCCGGTGTGGATGGTATCGATCCAGTTATATTAAAGGAGGCAGCAAGCAAACCCTTAGCCATAATTACTTCTTTGGACTCATTGGAGGTACCCATGGACTGGAGACATGCAAACATTACCCAATTCACAAAGGAGGATCAAAGGGCAACACAAGTAATTATAGAACTGTTAGTTTAACTTTTGTTCCAGGAAAATTAATGGAGACCTGGTTAAAGAAGCACTGCAGGATCATTTAGACAAGACTTCAGTTATAGCTTGGACACAGCATGGTTTTGTTGGGGTGAAAGTCTTGATTCACCAATCTGATTGGATACTATGATGTGGTCACAAAGGAACTGGATGCAGGGAATAATTTTGATATCATATATTTGGATGTTAGAAAGGCTTTTGATACTGTTGCACATGGAAGACTGCTGCAAAAATTGGAGCAGTGTGGCATTGGATGCAAATTGCTGCTATGGATAAAGGGATGGTTGAGTGGGAGTAGGCAGAGTGGTAATCAAGGGACACTGCTCATAGTGGACTAATGTTATTAGTGGAGTCCCTCAGGGTTCAGTGTTGAGTCCATTGTTGTTTTCTGTATTTATAAATGATATTGATGATGGAAAACAAGCTTAATGTCCAAGTTTGCAGACGATAACAAAGATAGCAGGGTTGTTAAGGATACTAATGACAGTACGTTGCTGCAACAGGATCTAGAAGTTTGGCAGATGCGCTGAGAGGTGGCAAATTAAGTTTAACATTGACAAATGTAAAGTGCTTCATATAGGAAGCAGTTGTTATGTTATTGTTATTTGGTTTTTTTAGGAGCATTAGCAACTAAGGCCATATTGCTCCGGGATATGCGGTGGTCATTCCCTGACCTTTCCGCATCCTCGTATTTGGTAGGAAGCAGTAACACCAGAGTGACGTATCAACTCTGTGGTACTACACTGACAGTGGTAGAGAATGAAAAGAACTTGGGGGTAATTGTGCATGCAGATATGAAGCTTTCAGAGCAGTGCAGATGGTCTGCAAAAGTAGCTCATAGTCTTTTGTCAATGATATACAGGAATTTTTCTAGTAGGGATAAGGAGGTGATTATCCCCATGTATAGGCAATGGTCAGGCCACACCTTCAGTACTGTATACAGGTCTGGAGGCGTCATTTTAAGAAGGATGTAGAGCTGTTGAAACGAGTACAGAGAAGGGCAACAAGATTAGTGAAGGCAATAATGGGTTTCTCTTACAAAGAAAGGCTTAAATTTTGGAAATTACAGTGTCTGGAAACTAGGCACCTGTGAGGTGATCTGATTGAGGTGTATAAAGCCTTGAATGGTTTGAGAATGCTCAATGCTGATGGGATTCTTCCACTTGCTGAGAATAATCACCTGAGAGAGCATAAATTCAAACTGAGGAAAGACAGTTGTAGGATAGATGTGCAGAAGTTTGCCTTTAGCCAGGGGGTAGTTGGTTGTTGGAACAGACTTCTATCCTTTGTTGTGGAAGTTGATAGCCTAAATAAATTTAAGGCTCAGCTGGACAGGTATTTGGAACGAACAGTGTTGAAATGGGAGCGGTTTTTTTTTAAATTTTTGGCTGATGCTGCATAAGCTTGCCTTCTTGCATCATATGCCTCTACTAATGCTAACAATAGATGGAAGTCTGTTCCAGCAATCAACTACCTACTGGCTACAGGGAAACTTGTGCACATCTATTCTACAACTGTCTTTCCTCAATTTGAATCAATGTCCCCTCAGGTTCTTAATCTGAGCAAGTGCAAGTATCCTGAAAGCATTGAGCCTGCTCAAACCATTCATGGCCTTATACACCCCGATGAGATCACCTCGCAGGTGCCTACTCTTCAGGTGTTGCAAATTGCAGACTGAGGCTTTTCTTCATAAGCGCACCACTTTGTTTCTCTCACCAATCTTGCTGCAGTTCTTTGTAACTCGTTCTAGCAACTCAACATCCTTACTAAAATGAGGCTTCCAGACTTGTATACAGTAGTCAAGGTGTGGCCTGACCATTGCCTTATACAAAGGGATAATCACCTCTTGTCTCTGCTAGCAAAATTCCTATATATCATTGACAAAACTCCATGACCTGCTCTGGCAGCCTGTGTGGACTGAATCAGAGAACTTCATATCTGACTGCACAATTACCCCAAAGTCGTTTTTCATTCTTGTTAGGTTTAGAACCACACAGTTAATACATTTCTCTTGGGTTACTGTTATCCATAATGCAGTACTTTACATTTTTTAATGTTAAACTTTAGTTGCCATTTCTCAGCCCATCTGCCCAACTTTTCTAGATCCTGTTGTAGTAGCATACTGTCATTATCAACACTGCCAACTTGGTATCATCTGCAAACTTAGACCTAACGCCTGATATACCTTCATCGATATCATTGATAAATACACAAAACATCAATCGGCACAGCACCAAACCACGGGGGCCTCCACTAATAACATTAATCCCCATAGAGCATTTTCCATTTATTAGTGCTCTCTGCAGTCTCCCACTCAACCATCCCTTTATCCATTGTAAGTGCTTGCATTTAATGCCATATCGCTCCAATTTGTGCAGCAGTCTTCCATGTGCAAAAGTATCAAAAGCTTTCCTGAAATCGGAGTATATGACATTAAAATTATATTTTTGCATCCAGTTCCTTTGTGACCACATCATAGTATCCAATCAAATTGGTCAGACAAGACTTCCCATTAGCAACCCCCATGCTGTGTCTGAACTATTACAGTTTTGTCTAGGTGATCCTACATCACTTCTTTAACTAATGACTCCATTATTTTCCATGGAACAGAAGTTATATTGTGCATATCATTTGTGTTATCATGTGAACTCCTCTTTGTGAACTGGGGATGCATTTTAGCATTAGTATTAGCATATGATGCAAGAAACCAAGCTCATGCAGTATCAGCCAAAAAAAAAAAAAAACAGTGCCCATTTCACCCCTCCGTTCATTCTAAATACGTGTACAGATCAGCCTGAAATTTATTTAGGCTCTCAACTTTCACAAAAAAAGGTGGAAGTCTGTTATAGTAACCAACTACTCTCTGGTAAAGGCAAACTTCCGCATATCTATCCTTCAACTGTCTTTCCTCAATTTGAATTTATACTCTCTCAGGTGATTATTCTGAACAAGAGGAAGAATTCCATCAGCACTGAGCATGCTCAAACCATTCAACCAGATTACCTTGCAGGTGCCTGGTCTCCAGACACTGTAATATGCAAAACCTAAGCCTTTCTTCGTAAGAGCAACCCTTCGTTCCATTCACTAATCTTGTTGCCCTTCTCTGTACTCTTAACAACAGCTCTACATCCTCCTTAAAATGAGGCCTCCACACCTGTATAAGTATTCAAGGTGTGGCCTGACCATTGCCTTATACAATGGGAAAATCACCTCCTTATCTGGCTAGAAAAATTCCTGTATATCAGTGACAAGATGCTATGAGCTACTTTTACAGACTGTCTGCACTGCTCAGAAAACTTCATATTGCCTGCACAATTATCCCCAAGTCCTTTTCACTCTCTACCACTGTCAGTGTAGTACCACAGAGTTGATACGTAACTCTAGAGTAACTGCTTCCTATATGTAGTACTTCACATTTGCCAATGCTAAACTTTATTTGCCACTTATCAGCCCATCTGATCAACTTTTCTAGATCCTGTTGCAGCAGCGTACTGTCATTAGTGTCCTTAACAACCCTGCCAACCTTCGTATCGTCTGTAAACTTGGACATAGAATCATAAATATCATTTATAAATACAGAAAACAACAATGGACCCAATACTGAACCCTGGGGGACTCCTCTAATAATACTAGTCCATGATGAGCAGGGTTCATTCATCACCACTCTCTGTCTTCTCCCACTCAACCATCCCTTTATCCATAGCAGCAATTTGCCTCCAATGCCACACTGCTCCGATTTGTGCAGCAGACTTCCATGTGCAACAGTATCAAAAGCCTTTCTAACATCCAAATATATGATATCAAAGTTATTCCCTGGATCCAGTTCCTATGTGACTGCATAATAGTAGTATCCAATCAAATTTGTCAGGCAAGGCTTTCCTTTAACAGAACCATGCTGTGTCCGAGCTATAACTGAAGTATTGTGTATATGATCCTGCAGTGCCTCTTTAACCAGTGCCTCCATTAATTTTCCTGGAACAGAAGTCAAACTAACAGGTCTACAATTACTTGTGTCGCCCTTTGACCCTCCTTTGTGAATTGGGGGTCACATTTGCACATCTGCAGTCCATGCGTACCTCCTCTGAGCCAAAGGAAGCTCTCATAATTATGGCTAAGTGTTTGCTTGCTTCGTTTGCTGCCTCCTTTAATATAACTGGATAGATTGCATCCACCCTGGGTGCCTTTTTTATGTTTATCTTCAACAATTTTTCCTCCACTTTCCTCTCAGTTATTACAGAATCAACTACCTCACTGCCAGAGTTTAATTCACCTCTGGCATTCCCCTCCCTCAATAACTCACCATGTGTGAATGTCGATGCAAAATACTCATTTAGTTTGTTAGCCACCCGAGCAGGATCATCAACAGTTGAGCCATCAATATCGAGTGGACCAATCTGATTAATCCCCTTCCCTCTAGAGTTTACATATGTAAAGAACTTTTCCTGTTTTTCTTTGCATTCTTTGCCAAAGATTTCTCATAATCTGCCTTTGCCTGCCTAACCTCTTTTTGTGACTTGGCTACAGACCAGCTTACATCTATTATAGAATTCCATGTCACCCATTAATTTATATGTATCCCATGCATTTTTCTACTCTGCCATATGCCTGATTAGTTCATCTGACATCCATTTGGGCCTAAACCTTGAACATATTTCTTAGTTTGTATGTAAAGCCCAATAGCTTCCAGAATAAATTCTTTGAATGCTTCCCATTTTGAATTTGCTGCTTGTAACATCATCAATTGGTTCCACCATACAGAATTTAAATACTGTCTCAGACCACCATAGTCGCCTTTACGAAAGCAAAAACCCTTCCCTTTACTCCTGATGGTAGTTACCTCTTTGAGTAAATCCCACTTCAGCACACTGTGACCACTGCCACCTAGTGGTTCCTTTCTCTGCAGATTCTTAATGCATGAAGAATCACTACTGATAATCAGATAAAGAGTATTACTTGCTCTAGTTGCCTCCCGAACATGCTGATGTAGAAAACAATCATGCAATATATCTACAAAAACCTTGCTAGTGTGTGAGTGACCAACCCACAAATTCCAGTCAATATCTGGGAAATTAAAATCCACCATTATAACACTTTCTGATTTACTGGCCCACTCTATTTCCCTGTACAGTTTCTTGTTATACTCATCAGAGTCATTAGGCTATAACACACCCGCACTCTCAATTTTGATCTCCGAATCCTTATGTCATACAAAACTGACTTAACACTGCACTGTTCAGCGATGTCGACTGGCTGCACTTTCTTGGATTTTGTGTTACTTAGCTAATAGAATAATCCCTCCTCTCTATCCTTCCTGTACACATTGTACTCCCCAAATTCCAGTTCTGCATTCCTTATATCTGGGTGACACCACATCTCTTATATCTGAACAATATCTGTGTTTGATGTTTTGAGCAACACCTCAAATTTATTTTAAAAAATCCTAGCATTGGTGTATATGCAAGTATACATGCACCTGTTCCTATTCTTAGCTAACCTAACACAACCCATGTGTTTACTTTTTAGCATTAGCATCAGTAGAGGCATTTGATGCAAGAAAGCAAGCTTATGCAGCATCAGCCAAAAAAAAAAAAAAAAAAAAAAAACCAAATAAATAAATAAATCAATAAATAAAAAATAACCACTTCCACTTCACCCCTCTGTTCGTTCGAAATACCTGTCCAGCTGAGCCTTAAACTTATTTAGGCTATCAATTTCCACGACAAGGGATGCAAGTCTATTCCAGCAACCAACCACCCGCTGGCTAAAGGCAAATTTCCTCACGTCTATCCTACATCTGCAAAAGTCATTGCGGTACAAGTAAACACAACCCATGTGTTTACTTGTACCGCAATGACTCCCAGCAGTCTCTGAAATTTCCAGCATCTTGTTTTTCAGGCTTCTGCTCATTCCAATAGAAGCAGTGCAAGAATCACTTTCACCTCTGCCAGTGGCTACTGTTAATCTATTAGTTTTTGTATCCCCCACAAACTAGCAGTTTTCCATCCCGCCTAACACTGCCTCGGAGGCATGAGTAAATATTCTTGCACCCTTTCTATTTAAGTGTATCCCATCCCTGTAGAAGCAGTCTCTCCTGTTAAAAAGTACAATCCAGGCTGAAAAAAATTCTACCTCTTGAGCCTTGCACAATCTTTCCAGGCCCAAATTGATCGACAAGGGTCTCATCATATACTCCCTCCTATCGTGTCTGGGCAGAATTGCAGACTAGTTGGAACAAGTTTCCAATGGCTAAACGAAAAATTCCTACAATATGATCTAAACCTCAAGCCCTATAATTTGACTTTATGACCCCCTAATTCTGGAGTTCTTTATAACTTTGAAAATTCCACCTTCATTCATTTTACCAATCCCTCTCAAAGTCTTATAAACCTCAATCAGGTGTCACTTTAGCATTAGCATTAGTAGAGGCATATGATGCAAGAAAGCAAGCTTATTCAGCATCAACCAAAAAAAAAAAAAAAAAAAAAAAAACACAACCACTACTCCCATTTCACCCCTCCGTTCGTTCGAAATACCTGTCCAGCTGAGCCTTAAATTTGTTTAGGCTATCAACTTCAACAACAAGTGATGGAAGTCTATTCCACAAACCAACTGCCCGCTGGCTAAAGGCAAATTTCCGCACATCTATCCGACATCCGTCCTTCCTCAATTTGAATTTATTCCCTCTCAGGTGATTATTCTGAGCAAGAGGATTAATCCCATCGCATTGAGCATACTCAAGCCATTCAAAGCCTTATACACCTCTATCAGATCACCTCGCCGATGCCTAGTCTCCAGACTGTAATTTGCAAAATGTAAGCCTTTCTTCGTAAGAGCACCCCTTTGTTCCATTCACTAATCTTATTGCCCTTCTCTGTACTTGTTCCAGAATCTCTACATCCTTCTTGAAATGAGGCCTCCAGACCTGTATACAGTACTCTAGGTGCGGTCTGACCATTGCCTTATACAAGAGAATAATCACCTCCTTATCCCTGCTAGAAAAATTCCTATATATCATCGACAATACACCATGAGCTACTCTTGCAGCCCATCTGCACTGCTCAGAAAACTTCATATCTGCCTGCACAACCACCCCCAGGTCCCTTTCATTCTCTACCACTGTCAGTGTAGTACCACAGAGTTGATACGTTGCTCTGGGGTTGCTGTTTCCCATATGTAGTACTTTACATTTGTCAATCTTAAACTTCATTTGCCACCTCTCAGCCCATCTGCTCAACCTTTCCAGATCCTGATGCAGTAGCATAGTGTCAGTAGTGCCCTTGACAACCCTGCCAACCTTCGTATCGTCTGCAAACTTGGATATTAAGCTTGATATACCATCATCAATATCATTTATAAATACAGAAAACAATAAAGGACCCAATACTGAACCCTGAGGGACTCCACTAATCACATTAGTCCACGATGAGCAGTGTCCATTGATTACCACTCTTTGTCTTCTACCCCTCAACCACCCCTTTATCCATAGCAGCAATCTGCCTCCAATGCCACACTGCTCCAATTTGTGCAGCAGTCTTCCATGTGCAACAGTATCAAAAGCCTTTCTAAGATCCAAGTATATAATATCAAAGTTATTCCCTGCATCCAGTTCTTTTGTGACTGCATCATAGTATCCAATCAAATTGGTCAGGCAAGACTTCCCCTTAACAAAACCATGCTGTGTCTGAGCTATAACTGAAGTCTTGTCTAGATGATCCTGCAGTGCTTCTTTAACCAGCGCCTCCATTAATTTTCCAGGAACAGAAGTTAAACTAACAGGTCTATAATTACTTGTGTCGCCCTTTGATCCTCCTTTGTGAATTGGGGTCACATTTGCACATCTCCAGTCCATGGGTACTTCCCCTGAGTCCAAGGAAGCTCTCATAATTATCGCTAAGGGTTTGCTTACTTCCTTTAATATAACTGGATAGATCCCATCCATCCCAGGTGCCTTTCTTGTATTTATCTTCAACAATTCCTCCTCCACTTTACTCTCAGTTATTACAACATTCTCTAGCTTACTGCCAGAGTTAAATACACCTCTGGCATTCCCCTCGCTGAATAACTCCTCATATGTGAATGTCGATGCAAAATATTCATTCAGTTTGTTAGCTACCTGAGCAGGATCATCAACAGTTGACTAATCTGATTCATCCCTTTCCTTCTAGAGTTTACATAAGTAAAGAACTCTTTGCTGTTTTTCTTTGCATCCCTTGCCAAAGATTTCTCGTAATCTGCCTTCCCTGCCTAACCTCCTTTGTAACTTGGTTACAGATCAACTTGTATCTATCATAGACTTCTGTGTCATGTGTTAATTTGTATGTATCCCATGCATTTTTCTTCTCTGCCATATGTCTCATTAGTTCATCTGACATCCACTTAGGCCTAAACCTTGAACAATATTTCTTAGTTGGTATGTAAAGCTTAGTAGCCTCCAAGATAAGTTCTTTGCATGCTTCCCATTTTGAATTTGCTGTTGGTAACATCATCAGTGGTCCCACTTTATAGAATTTAAATACTGTCTCAGTCCATCGTAGTCGCCTTTACGAAAGCAATAACCGTTCCCTTTACCTCTAATGGTAGTTACCTCTTTGAGTAAATCCCACTTCAGGACACTGTGATCACTGCCACCTAGTGGTTCATTTACCTGCAGATTCTTAATGCATGAAGAATCACTACTGATCTTCAAATCAAGAGTATTCCTCCCTCTAGTTGCCTCCCGAACATGCTGATTTAGAAAACAATCATCCAATAAATCCACAAAAGCCTTGCTAGTGTGTGAGGGACCAGCCCCCAAATTCCAGTCAATATCTGGGAAATTAAAATCCCCCATTATAAGACCCTCTGATTTACTGGCCCACTCTATTTCCCCGTACAGTTTCTTATTATACTCATCAGAGTCATTAGGCCTATAGCACACTCCTACTCTCAATTTTGATCTCCCAATGCTTATGTCACACCAAACTGACTCGACACTGCACTGTGAGCAATGTCGACTGGCTTCACTTCCTTGGATTTTATGTATTTCTTAACTAATAGCATAACCCCTCCTCCCTTCCTATCCTTTCTGTAGACATTGTACTCCCCAAATTCCAGTTCTGCATTCCTTATATCTGTGTGACACCACGTCTCTGAAATCCCCACAATATCTGCCTTTGATGTTTTGAGCAATACCTCAAATTCATCAAATTTATTTACTAAACTCCTAGCATTGGTGTACACGCAAGTATACATGCACCTGTTATTTTTCTTAGCTATCCTAACACAACCTATGTGTTTATTTGTACCCCAATGATTCCCAGCAGTCTCTGAAATATCCTGCATCTTATTTTCCAGGCTGCGGCTCATTCCAATAGAAGCAGTGCAAGAATCACTTTCACCTCTGCCAGTGGCTACTGTTAATCTATTAGTTCTTGCATCCCCCCAATCTAGCAGTTTTCCGACCCACCTAACACTGCCTCGATAGCATCAGCAAACATTCTTGCACCCTTTCTATTTAAGTGTATCCCATCCCTGTAGAAGCAGTCTCTCCTGTTAACAAGTAGAGACCAGGCTGAAAAAAACTTTACCCCTTGAGCCTTGCACAATCCTTCCAGGGGCGAATTGACCGACAGGGCTCTCATCATATACTCCCTCCTATTGTGTCTGGGCAGAATTGCAGACACTTTGAAATTCAACCCTAATTTATGGCTTTTTTACAACAGTGACCTGTACTTGTACTGTAATGCCTCCCAGCAGTCTCTGAAATACCCCCTGCATCTTGTTTTCCAGGCTGATGCTCATTTCAATAGAAGCAGTACAAGAATCACTTTCATCTCTCCCAGTGGCTACTGTTAATATATTAGTCCTTGTATCCCCCAAGCTAACATTTTTCCGACCCACCTAATATTGCCAACCTTCAGTTCATGGGGAACTCCCCTAAATCTAGGTATGCTCTCATAATTATAGCTAAGTGTTTGCTTACTTCCCTCGCTGCCAGCTTAAACCTAACTGGATAGATTCCATCCACCCCCAGTTGTCTTTCTTATGTTTAACTTCAACAATTTCCCCTCCACTTTGCTCTCTTTTATTCAAAATTATTTAATTTCCTGTTGGTTTATAAACTTCTGTCCTCCCATTCCTTACAGAATTCCTCATGCGTGAATGTAGATGCAAAATATTCATGTGTAAATGTAGATGCAAAATGTGTGAAGGTAGAACCACAATCATCAAGTGGACCAATTTGATTCATCCCCTTACTTCTAGAGTTTACATAAGTAAAGGAGTGGGAGAACACAGGGAGTGGTAATCAATCGACACTGCTCTTCAAGGAATAATGTTATTAGTGGAGTCCAGCAGTGTTTGTCACATTATTGTTTTCTATATTTATCAATGATATTATTGAAGGTATATCAGGGTTAATGTCCAAGTGTGTCAGACTATATGAAGGTTGGCATGGTTGTTAATAACAGTAATGTCAGTATGCTAATGCAACATGACGTAGGAAATTTGGGCAGATGGGCTGAGAAGTGGCAACCCAAACTTACATTGAAAAATGTAAATTGCACATGGGTAGCAATAACTCCAAAGTAATATACAAACTGTGCAGTACTACAGTACCACACAGTTTGTACATTACTTTGGAGTTGTTGTTGTTTAGTTTTTATGAGCATTAGCAATTAAGATCATGCTCCGGTGATATGCGGTTGTCATTCCCTGAACTTTCCACATCCTCCGTATTTGGTGGGCACGGGCTCGAACCCAGGTCTAATCAAGAAGCATGTGCTACGCACTGCTGCTCCTGCCCACCTGGCTACGGAGGCACAAATCTGGAGTTACCCCCAGGTCTTTTTTGTTCTCCACTAAGGTAGTGCAGAATGAAAAAAACCTGGGAGTGATTCTTCAGTGAGATAAGAGGTTTTCTGAGCTGTGCAGACAAGTTGTCGGAGCAGGTCATGGGGTCTTCTCAATGATATACAGGAGTTTTGCTAGCAAGGATAGGGAATTGATTACTGCTTTGTATAAGACAATGATCAGGCCAGACCTTGAGCAACCCATACAGATCTGGAGGCCTCATTTTAGGAAGGATGTAGAGCTGATGGAATGAATACAGAGGAGAATAAGATTCATGAAAGGAACAAACAGTTGCTCTTATGAAGAAAGGCTTAAGTTCTGTAGATTCCAGTGTCTGGGGACCAGGCACCTGCAAGGTGATCTTACTGAGGTGTATGAGGCCTTGAATGGTTTGTTAATGCTGAATGCTAATGGAATTCTTCTTCTTGCTGAGATTATGCACTTGAGGGAGCATAAAGACAGCTGTAGAATAGATGTGCAGAAATTTGCCTTTAGCTAGCGGTTGGCTGATTACAAACTTCCCTCTCTCCTTTTGTAAGCTGATGACTTAAAGAGATTCATCGAATAATTGGACAAAAGTTTGGAGCGAATGGATGAGTGAAATCGAAAAGGTTTTTTTTTTTTTTTTTTGTGAGCCACTGCTGTATAAGCTTGCTTTCTTGCATCATATGCCTCTAATAATGCTAATCTAACAAGTCTGCAATTCTTGTGTCACCCTTTGATCCACTTTGTGAATTGGGGATATATTTGCACATCTCCAGTCAATTGACTCCAAGGAAGCTCTCATAATTATGGCTAAGGGTTTGCTTATTTCCTTTGCTGCCTCCCTTAATATAACTGGACAGATTCCATCTCCAGGTACCTTTCTTATGCTTAACTGTAACTATTTCTCCCTCCTCCACTTTCCTCTCAGTTATTACAGAATAATTTAGCTCTCCATTAGAATTTGATAAATTTCTCACATCCATCTTCCTACACAATTATTTGTGAATATAGATGCAAAATACTCATTCAGTTTGTCATTTAACCAAACAGGAGAGTGTGTGGTGATATTTTAAACGTAAACATTTCCAAAAATGTTACAGTGGCAATATGCTGCCTGCTGTTGATGGCACCTCCGCAGCCAGGTGGGAAGCAGCAGCAGTGCGTAGCACACGCTTCTTGATTAGACCAGGGTTCAAGACCGTCACCACCAAATACGGAGGATGCAGAAAGGTCAGGGAATGACCACCGCATATCCCGGAGCAATATGGCCTTAGTTGCTAATGCTCCTAAAAAAACAACAAACAAAACCTGCTGTTGATTATGTCATGAAAAAGTAATGTAGTGATTTAAAAACATCTTGAAAAACACCTCCCTCTTTTTTTTTTAAATAACTACTATTGAACTTCAAGAACTAGAAGCTTTGATCTTATTCTTCACATCAGAAAGTAATGTAGTAAGTTTGAAAAACTGCATTATATGGTGTATACACCTGAAAGGTTTTATTATGATTTTTAATCTTAAATCATCATATTTATTGTGTAAGATATTCATCTTAAATATTAACATAAAATAATAGTAACACTCAGAGCATGTGGAAACAGGATTAGGAATATTTATTGAGAAAAACCTGAATGCATACACTTAATTACCAGGTTGTGTTTTAATACAATAGAAAATCTTGTCTTTATGTTAGTAGTGACAAATGGTGAAGGTTATACAGCATCAGCCAATAAATAAAAAAAAAAAAAAAAAAACGGGGGGATTTAGAAAAAAGAAGTTTTTGTTTATACCGCAACTACTAAGTCAGAGGAATTTTCAATTATTCTGACAATGAATACAATCATTAACCATATTTAGCAACCACAGGGGTTGCTAAATATGGTTAATGATTGTTCACTACTCAGCTAACTATGGTCAACTGTCCACATCATCTCTCTATCCCTTTTAACAATTTGTCTTTAATCCTTTCTTGAAGTTATTCGAACTACCCATTTTCACATCAGATCAGAGAAAAAAAAACTAGTTCCAACAATCAATTACTCTTTGGTCGAAAGAAAATTTTCTCACATCTATCCTTTTCCAATTTAAATTTATGTTCCCTCATCAGAAAAAGAGTAAGGATGCTATCAGCATTTACTTTACTTAACCATTTAAAGCCTTAAGCACTTTAATTAGGTATCTTTGTGCATGCCTAGTTTCCAGATGCTGAAATTTGCAGAACTGAAGTTTAGTAAGAATACCCTTCTCTGTTCCCTTGCAAAATACAGCAGATCGGGATCCTTCCTAAAATGAGGCATCCACATCTGAATGGAAGACTATTGTACAAATTGGAGCAGAATGGTATTAATGGTAAGTTGCTACAATGGATAAAAGGATGGTTAAGTGCTAGAAGACAGAGGGTGGTAATCAATGGGTGCTGCTCTTCTTGGACTAATGTTATTAGTGGAGTCCCACAGGGTTCGGTGTTAGGTCCACTGTTGTTTTGTATATTTATCAATGATATTGATGAAGGTATATCAGGCTTAATGTCGAAGTTTGCAGATGATACAAAGGTTGGCAGGGTTAGTAATGGCAGTGTGCTACTGCAACAGGATCTAGATAATTTGGGCAGATGGGCTAAGATGTGGCAACTGAAGCAAAGTACTACATATGGGTAGCAGTAACCCCAGAGAAACATACCAACTGTGTGGTACTACACTTAAGGTGGTAGAAAATGAAAAAGACCTGGGAGTAATTGTGCAGGCAGATATGAAGTTTTCTGAGCAATGCAGACAGGCTGCCAGGGCAGGTCATGGGGTTTTGTCAATGATATATAGGAATTTTGCTAGCAGGGAAAAGGAGGTGATTATCCCTCTGTATAAGGCAATGGTCAGGCCACGGCTTGAGTACTGCGTACAGGTCTGGAGGCTTCATTTTAGGAAGGATGTAGATTTACTTGAGTGTGTACAGAGACGGGCAACAAGATTGGTGAGGGGAATGAAGGGATCCTCTTACCAAGAGAGGCTAAGTTCTGCAAATTGAAGTTTAACACAACAAATGTTGTGTTAAACATTTAAAAAACTACAAATGAAACTACAAATGAAGTTTAACATTGACAAATGTAAAGTACTACATATGGGAAACAGTAACCCCAGATCAACATATCAACTCTGTGGTACTACGCTGACAGTGGTAGAGAATGAAAAGGACCTGGGGGTAATTGTGCAGGCAGATATGAAGTTCTCTGAGCAGTGCAGACGAGCTGCAAGAGTAGCTCATGGTGTCTTGTCAATGATATACAGGAATTTTTCTAGCAGGGACAGGGATGTGATTATTCCCTTGTATAAGGCATTGGTCAGGCCACACCTTGAGTACTGTATACAGGTCTGGAGGCCTCATTTCAAGAAGGATGTAGAGCTGCTGGAACGAGTACAGAGAAGGGCAACAAGATTAGTGAATGGAACAAAGGGTTGCTCTTACGAAGAAAGGCTTAAGTTTTGCAAATTACAGAGCCTGGAGACTAGGCATCGCCGAGGTGATCTGATAGAGGTGTACAAGGCTTGGAATGGCTTGAGCATGCTCAATGCCGATGGAATAAATTCAAATTGAGGAAGGACGGATGTCGGATAGATGTGCGGAAATTCGCCTTTAGGCAGCGGGCAGTTGGTTTGTGGAATAGACTTCCATCGCTTGTTGTTGAAGTTGATAGCCTAAACAAATTTAAGGCTCAGCTGGACAGGTATTTCGAACGAATTGAGGGGTGAAATGGGAGTAGTGGTTGTTTTTTTTTTTTTTGGCTGATGCTGAATAAGCTTTTTTTCTTGCATCATATGCCTCTACTAATGCTAATGCTAATGCTAATTGCAGTGGCTGGAGACTAGGAACCTGCGCAGTGATCTGATTGAGGTATATAAGGCCTTGAATGGGTTGAGCAGGCCACGCCTTGGGTACTGCGTACAGGTCTGGAGCCCTCATTTTAATTAGGATGTAGATTTGCTTGAGCATGTACAGAGAAGGGCAACAAGATTGGTGAGGGGAATGAAGGGATCCTCTTACCAAGAGAGGCTTAAATTCTGGAAATTGCAGTGGCTGGAGACTAGGCACCTGCGCAGTGATCTGATTGAGGTGTATAAGGCCTTGCATGGATTGAGCACGCTGAATTCTGATGGGATCTTTCTACTTGTTCAGATTACGAACCTAAGGGGGCATAAATTCAAATTAAGAAAAGACAGATGTAGAAAAGATGTGCGGAAATTTGCCTTTAGCCAGCGGGTGGTTAATTGCTGGAACAAACTTCCATCTGTCGTTGTGGAAGTTGATAGGTTGAATAAATTTAAGGAGGAACTGGACAGGCATTTGGAGGGAATGGTGTGATTTTTTTTTTTTTTTTTTTTTTTTTGGCTGATGCTGCATAAGCTCATACATTTGCTTTCTTGCATCACATGCCACTACTACTACTCAAGATGCAGACTAATTATTGCTTTATACAAAGGGCTAATCACCTCCTTGTCCTTGCTGGCAAAATTCTTGTATATCATTGACATGATTTTTTTTTTGTTCACCACTACCTTCAGAATGGTACCATACTGCTAACCATATGGTAGACATAATCCCAGAATATTTTCAATGTATAACCTCACTTGCTTCATCCCAGGCATTTTGTTTGTAGAAAGCTTGCAGTTTGAGATTTTTCTCCACTGAAAACTACAGGCTGGTTCAGTTTTCAGCGGATATCTTGCAACTGTAAACTTTACATAATAAGGTCTGATGAGAAGTAGTATTGTTGTGGAACATGGTGTAGTGATTAAAACTATATATCCAGGTTTTCTCAATAAAAAACTTAGTCCTATTTGTCATGTGGTACAAGAGTGTTTTTGTTACTATTTTCAATCTTTAAAGTAATGTAGTCTTGCAAAACTGCACACAACTTTTTTTTGCAATATAGATAAACTCTCATAGTTCTCATGATGCGCAAGAATTACGTGAACTAATGTACCAATTAAAATTAAACCATACACTGCCTGTTCAGAACCAAGATACAGTCCCTCAACATCAGGAAGAAATCTCACAACAAGTTATTTATTCATTCATTTTTAATATAAAAGGCATTTTAACTTTAACGTATAAACTATTATTATGTACTGCACATATAAATAAAAAAGCACTTACTTTTGAATCACATTTCTCATCATTTTTATATTCACCAAGAATAACATGTAACTGAAGACTTTTTAGGCTTTCATTAATGGCTGAAACAGATTCTGACACATTACCACCAAGCATACTTTTAAATAATGCTTGTAATAACTGAAGTCTATCTTCTTTAGGAGATTTCGAAATTACTTCATCCAATTTATTTTCATTCTCTATTTCACTTAAATTTTCTTCAGTCACAGGAAAGACAAGTGAATTGAATTTAGATGGTACACAGCAGGATGAAGTGTCATTTGCATTTTCATTGGTCATGTCATTTAATGGAGTTAGATCTTCATTAGCAGACAACAGCGGCATCCGTAACTGACTAACAAAATTCTCAAGTGCTTCTGAATTCTCTAGTTCTTTAGTCCCATCTTTTAAGTTAGTGTGCTCAACGTTACTACTGCACTTATCAAAAGCAAAAACATTTGTATTTACAGAATTTACAGAATTATTGTGTTTAGTGTCTTGTTCTTGTTTATGGGCTTTCCGTTTTGGAGAAAACTCTGCAGCTTCTGGGTTTAGAAATGTATGCACATCAAAGGAATCTTTCAAAGATGGAATGTGAGGTAAATTTTCTGAGCTTGGATATTCACTATTTTCAAGGGCATCATAATTGCAATTTGTTTTGACTGAACCTGAGCATATAGAATATGCTTTCACAACATCACATGAGCAACAGATATAGTCTCCAACTTCAGCAAACCGGATACTTTGCAATAAAAATGGTATAAGACCACCATTATTACTTATTAGTTCTTGTGTTTCAGTAGGGAAGCCAGCTATTTCTTCAAGGAGAAGGGGATCAGCTTTATGTATGGGACCATTAAACATTAACCATTCTTCCATAAATCTGAATTCAATGAAAATAAATGTTAATTCAAATACAAACTCCAAAGATTCATATGATTAAAAATTATATCAAATAAATAAATTGTTAAGCTAAGTTAATATAAAAGAGACTGGACACTAAGGAATGGAAACACTGCACTGCACTTTCTAGCTTAGAGCTAGAAACTTATTTAGAATTTTAATATAAATTTAGGGGATTACTTGGGTCCTAACCACAGCAGTCATAGGATAACAATCAATTAAAATAATAGTAATTTCTTAATCCAGAATCCTAAATTAATTTCACGAAGAGAAATTAATTTAGAACCAGATAGCATGCTTGAGTACTTACATAAGTTACTGTCAATGTTAAGGTATCTAGTTAAATTAATGTATGTTTGCAGATTTAATTTTTCCAATTCAAATATATAATTTTAAGTAGGGCACACAGAAATATGGATAATGTAATAATTTCTCACAGCACAAACATGCTATATTAAAATCTAATAAAAACGCAATTCAAAAATAAAGCATTTTTGCAAATTTTAATTAATTTTTTTTTTAAATAGGAACTTTTAATTTAAATTTAAATTCCCATCAATGCTGATTAGATTCTTCCTCTTGCTCAGATTGTTCACCTGAGGTGGCATAAATTAAAGATGAGGAAGAGAGTTGTAGAATAGATGTGCAGAAATTTGCCTTTAGCCAGTAGGTGATTGATTATTGGAACAAACTTCCATATTTCGTTGGGAAAATTGATAGCTTAAGTAAATTCAAGGAAGAACTAGACAAACTTTTGGAGCGAATGGATGGATGAAATGGTAAAATTTATTTATTTTTTTTTGTTCCCTTTGGCTGATGTCATATGCCTCTGCTAATGCTAATCCTAGAAATTACTTTAAAGTTCCACACCTCAGTGAGTGCTTCTGCTTTCCAAAGTAGCATGGTGCCCAATGGGAATCAAACTCTGTGATATATGTTTCTCATTGGTGGCCCTAGCATTAGTAGAGGCATACAACGCAAGAAAGCAAGCTTATACAGCATCAGCCAAAAAAAAAAAAAAAAAAAAAAACGTCCGATTTCACTCCTCTGTTCATTCCAAATACATCCAGCTCAGTCTTAAATTTATTTAGGCTATCAACTTCCACAACAAAAGATGGAAGTCTGTTCCACCAATCAACTACCTGATGTCTAAAGGCAAACTTCTGTACATCTATCCTACGACTGTCTTTCCTCAATTTGAATTTATGCCCTCTCAGGTAATTATTCTGAGCAAGAATCACATCATGAAATAAAGCCCATTCAAGGCTTTATACACCTCAATCAGATCACCTTGCAGGTGCCTAGTCTCCAAACACTGAAAGCTGCAAAATTTAAGCTTTTCTTTGTAAGAGCAACCCTTTGTTCCATTCACTAATCTTGTTGCCCTTCTCAGTACTAGTTCAAACAGCTCTACATCCTTCTTAAAATGAGTATTCAAGGTGAGGCCTGACCATTGCCTTATACAAGAGGATAATCACCTCCTTATCCCAGCTAGAAAAATTCCTGTATATCATTGGCAAGACACCATGAGCGACTCTTGCAGACCATCTGCACTGCTCAGAAAACTTCATATTTATCTACACAATTACCCCTTTTCATTCTCTACCACTGTCATGTAGTACCACAGACCTGATGCGTTACTCTGGGGTTAGTTTCCTATATGTAGTACTTTACATTTGTCAATGTTAAACTTCATTTGCCACCTCTCTTCTAGATCCTGTTGCAGCAGCAGTGTACTGTCATTAGTATCCTTAACAACTCTGCCAGCCTTCGTATTGTCTGCAAACTTGGACACTAAGCTTGATATACCATCATCAATATCATTTATAAATACAGAAAACAACAATAGACCCAATACTGAACCCTGAGGGACTCCACTAATAACATTAGTCCACGATGAGCAGTGTCCATTGATTACCACTCTATGTCTTTTCTCACTCAACCAACCCTTTATCCATAGCAGCAATTTTCCTCCAATGCCACACTACTCCAATTTGTGCAGCAGTCTTCCATGTGCAACAGTATCAAAAGCCTTTCTAAGATCCAAATATATGATATCCATTTCCTTTGTGACCACATCATAGTATCCAATCAAATTGGTCAGGCAAGACTTTCCCTCAACAAAACCATGCTGTGTCCAAGCTATAACTGAAATATTGTCTAGATGATTCTGCAGTGCTTCTTTAAGCAGCACCTTCATTAATTTTCCTGGAACAGAAGTTAAACTAACAGGTCTATAATTACTTGTCACCCTTTGATCCTCCTTTGTGAATTGGGGTCACATTTGCACATCTCCAGTCCATGGGTACCTCCTCTGAGTCCAAGGAAGCTCTCATAATTATGGCTAAGTGTTTGCTTACTTCCTTTGCTGCCTCCTTTAATATAACTGGATAGATCCCATCCACCCTGGGAATCTTTTTAATATTTATCTTCAACAATTTCTCCTTCACTTTCCTCTCAGTTATTACAAAATCATCTAGCTCACTGCCAGAGTTTAATTCACCTCTGGCATTTCCCTCGCTGAATAACTTCTCATTTGTGAATGTAGATGCAAAGTACTCATTCAGTTTGTTAGCCACTTGAGCAGGATCATCAACAGTTGAACCATCAATATCCAGTGGACCAATCTGATTCATCATTTTCCTTCTAGAGTTTACATAGGTAAGAACTCTTTTCTGTTTTTCTTTGCATCCGTTGCCAAAGATTTCTCATAATCTGCCTTTGCCTGCCTAATCTCCTTTGTGACTTGGTTACAGACCAGCTTATATCTATCATAGGCTTCCATGTCACTCATTAATTTATATGTATCCCATGTATTTTTCTTCTCTGCCATATGTCTCATTAGTTCATCTGACAACCATTTAGGTATAAACCTTGAACAATATTTCTTAGTTGGTATGTAAAGCCTAGTAGCTTCTAAGATAAATTCTTTGAATGCTTCCCATTCTGAATTTGCTGTTGGTAACATCATCAGTTGCTCCCACTGTAGTCGCCTTTATGAAAGTAAAAACCCTTCCCTTTGGTAGTTACCTCTTGGAGTAAATCCCACTTCAGCACACTGTGATCACTGCCACCTAGTGGTTCCTTTATCTGCAGATTCTTAATGCACGAAGACTCACTACTGATAATGAGATCAAGAGTATTACTCCTTCTAGTTGCCTCCCGAACATGCTGATTTAGAAAACAATCATACAATAAACCAACACAAAAGCCTTGCTAGTGAGTAAGTGACCAACCCACAAATTCCAGTCAATATCTGGGAAATGAAAATCACCCATTATAAGACTGTGATTTACTGGCCCACTCTATTTCCCTGTACAGTTTCTTATTATATTCATCAGAGTCATTAGGCCTATAACACACTACATTTACAAAAATACAAACTATATCATCAGCTGACATTACAATGGAACATCAAATGATGCCAGGCGTGGTAGTATATTAGACAGTGAAGCACATGCACGAGGATAGTGAACATTATGGACACAGTTGTCTTTTAATGTGTCCTATGTACGTGCCCTACATTGTCAACATCAAGCGTCTGATTCTGACCAGTAACACATTTGTGTAACTTCCATTTAACGTTCACCAATCTCGTTGCACGTGCTTCACTATCTAATACATGACCACGTCTGGCATCATTTGATGTTCCATTGTAATGTTTTTTTTTTTTTTTTGTATATTATCACACTTTGTATGCCAGGATATCACACTTTCATAATGTCTGAGCCCTTCATAAATATGAAGGGCCCACGTCCTAATATAGTCGAGGTATGATTGAAAATAGTTTAGTTTTTCGTAATTATTTGTACAGGTGACACCCACTTAACCCTGATAATTCTTCCATAAAAACAGAGCGCTAAGTGAATCTGCACTAAGCGAGCGCCGCACTCCCATAAGGTAACATACGTATTTGTGAATTGCGGTCGGTGCCATAGAATATTTCCTAATCAATAATAAACGGTAGTGAAAAGATGCAGAAATGTCGGTCAAAATATTTAATATTCAAATATTTGTACATATAAAATATTCTGCATTACATACGTATATCATTATGTTGTAACTACTTACGTATCAAAATTAAACTTAAAATCATGAATTTAATCATGAAAAATGTGTCGATTTTGGGTTGAACTTTGGCCCTCTTCCAAATAAACTAAAAGGGGTATTAATTTTAAATCCCCTGCAGCGTTACCACCCAACAATAAAGTCAACCGATCCTTCACCGCTTTGAAACCTGGCATGTTTTTTTCTTCATTCAATATGAGACTTCTTTTAGGCATTCATTTCCACAAAAGTCCTGCTTCGTCTATGTTAAAAACTTGTTGAGAAGTACAGTATAACACATAATATCCCTCTTCAATAATTTTAACAAGTTCTTTTTTGAAAGTTTTGGTTCCTTCTGCAATTGCGGCTTCTCCCTGGATTTTAAATCTATTCAACCAGCCCTTACTAGTTTTAAATGGTTCCAATTTTTTTTTTTTTTTTTTTTAGGTTCTTCAGATATATTAGCTAATCTCTTTCCCTTTTTTTTTTTTTAAATAATATTTAACTTAACTGAATTCTGCATTGGATATTATTTTCAATAAAATTAGTTAAAGTCTTTCCATTTCAATCCTAATAGCCGGCCTAGCCCTAGTTGCTTGCAGTGGAACAGCTATCTTTCCCACTGCTAAAATTAATTTTTTATTTTTTTATATAATTGTTCTTACAGTTAAACTTGCAAGGCCTAAATTTTGGCACACATCTGCTTGTCGTTGACGGGAATTGACTAGCTTCAAAACGTCTAATTTAATTTTCAAATTCAGTCTTTTTCTTACATTTATAGTCTTCTTACTGCGCTCAGATGTTGTTGCTTTTTCATTCTTATCGGCCATTATTAACTCTTCGAAAATGTAACTGCGTTGGTTGCATTAATTACGATATGCACGATGTCTAATACTGTACTGAGTGATGACTAGACTTCGCATAAATGCATATGATGCAAATATTACAAGCAATATACTTGATCATTTTTTAAAATGTTGATCTCAGAACTACGTAACAAGTCACTGTACTGCAATTATATTAGCGTGCGAGAAAATTTCACTGAGCGTGGGAAAATTTCTCAATTAGGCGTGGGAAACGTTTTAATGTTGTTTTGCTATTCATTTTCAAGCTATCAACTCCATCAAATGAAACGATTTTGCTAAATATGCCAAAAATGCAAACCGTAAAAGAGCGTTATAGTCAGATATGGGTTATAATATAAGAACAGCGTTATAGCGAATCAGCATAAAGCGAACCGAATTATAACGGGAGCCTGCTGTATAATAATAACATCATACAATAATATACTAACATTATAATGAACTAATCAAAATCTACTCAGGAAATCACCTATGTAACTATTTATCTGCGCAATTGTAGTGATGTAATGGCCCTGCCCTCTTCTCCCATTGGTTCAAATGTATTAGAAGACCAAATGCACAAGGCATAATTTCTTATGGGTTTAGGTAATTAACTATATAATATTGGTGTAGATACACCACCGTTTACCCATAAATTTGAACTATGTATGTCATGTAAAGGCATTGTTGTATGTCGTGTAAAGGTGTGACATAAGCATTGGGAGATCAAAATTGAGAGTAGGAGTGTGTTACAGGCCTAATAACTCTGATGAGTATAATAAGGAACTGTACAGGGAAATAGAGTGGGCCAGTAAATCAGTCTTATAATGGGGGATTTTAATTTCCCAGATATTGACTGGAATTTGTGGGTTGGTCACTCACACACTAGCAAGGCTTTTGTGGATTAATTGGATAATTGTTTTCTACATCAGCATGTTCGGGAGGCAACTAGAGGGGGTAATACTCTTGATCTGATTATCAGTAGTGATTCTTCATGCATTAAGAATCTGCAGATAAAGGAATCACTAGGTGGCAGTGATCACAGTGTGCTGAAGTGGGATTTAGTCAAAGCAGTAACTACCATCAGGTGTAAAGAGAAGGGTTTTTGCTTTCGTAAAGGTGACTATGTTGGTCTGAGACAGTATTTAAATTCTATACGGTGGGACCAACTGATGATGTTACCAACAGCAAATTCAAAATGGGAAGCATTCCAAGAATTTATCTTGGAAGCTATTAGGCCTAAATGGATGTCAGATGAACTAATGAGACATGTGGCAGAGAAGAAAAATGCATGGGATGCATATAAATTAATGGATGACATGGAAGCCAATGATAGATATAAGCTGGTCTGTAACCAAGTCACAAAGGAGATTAGGCAGGCAAAGGCAGATTATGAGAAATTCTTGGCAAAGGATGCAAAGAAAAACAACAAAGAGGTTTTTTTCCTATGTAAACTCTAGAAGGAAAGGAATGAATCCGACTGGTCCACTGGATATTGATGGTTCAACTGTTGATGATCCTGCTCAGGTGGCTAACAAACTAAATGAGTATTTTGCATCTACATTCACCCATGAGGAGTTATTCAGGGAGGGGAATGCCAGAGGTCAGTTAAACTCTGGCAGTGAGCTGGATGATTTTGAATTAACTGAGAGGAAAGTGGAAGAGAAGCTGTTGAAGATAAACATAAAAAAGGCATCCGGGGTGGATAGGATCTATCCAGTTATATTAAAGGAGGCAGCACAGGAAGTAAGCAAACCCTTAGCCATAATTATGAGAGCTTCTTTGGACTCAGGAGAGGTACCCATGGACTGGAGATGTGCAAATGTGACCCCAATTTACAAAGGAGGATCAAAGGGCAACACAAGTAATTATAGATCTGTTAGTTTAACTTCTGTTCCAGGAAAATTAATGGAGGCACTGCAGGATCATCTATCTAGACAAGACTTCAGTTATAGCTCGGACACAGCATGGTTTTGTTAATGGAAAGTCTTTCCTGACCAATTTGATTGGATACTATGATGTGATCACAAAGGAACTGGATGCAGGGAATAACTTTGATATCATAAATTTGGATCTTAGAAGGGCTTTTGATACTGTTGGACATGGAAGACTGCTGCACAAATTGGAGCTTGTTGTTGTTTTTTGAGAGCTATTGGTGCAAGAGCAGCTTAGGCTATAATGCGCCTAGTTTAGGTTAGAGAGTTTCATATTTTGACATTTTTCATTATGTTGTTCAGAAGGAAGCCAAGATTTTATTTTATAATTATGTAGCTTTTTTGTAAATAACACTATTAATTTTTATAATATTTTTATAATATTCCTGGTTGTTTGAAAGGCTGTTATTCATTCTGAATTAAATCTTGGACAGTTCACCATGAAGTGATGTACAGTGAGCAGAACTTGGCAGTTTTGGCATTGAGGAGGGCCTTTACCTCTGAGTAGGTAAGAATAAGTCATATGGGTATGCCCGATTCGCAATCGAGCAAGGATCACTTCTTCATGTCTATTGGATCGGCAACTGGTAGTCCATGGTCGGATTGTTTGTTTAATTACACAAAGTTTGTTGTTATTTTGATCTTTCCAGTGTTGTTGTCATTGTTTTAAACTGCTTTGGTGGATTAAGGACTTGTAATCGGTATATGGTATTGAGTGGAAGGCATAGTAAGAGATAGCAGCTTCTCTTGCTGCTTTATCTGCTCTTTCATTTCCAGTTATTCCTGTGTGGCCTGGAATCCAGCAGAATCTGATCATGTGAATATTTTGTAATAGCTTTGATACTAAATATTGGACCTGTTGTAAAATTGGGTGTGCTTTAGTATTGGCATTCTGCAAGGCAATGACAAAGCTAAGTGAGTCATTGAAAATTATGCTGTCTGTTATCTGTTCATGTTTAATTTTGTTTACGGCCATCAAAATGGCTTGTAATTCCGCTGTAAAGATGCTGCATTCTTTTGGGAGTTGTTGGATGAGAGTACAGTCTTCAGAATAAATCACAGCTTCTACACAAGTCTCTGTTTTTGAGCCATCTGTGTGTATATGAAAGTGTGACGTTCATATTTTTCTTTGTATGCTGCATGTAGTTGCTGGTAGTTTGTTCTCGGGAGATTTGTTTTCCCCCAGGATTGAAAATGCAAGTAATACGCAGGTTGAATTATAATCCATGGTGGAATGATCTGTGTAGTCGTGGTAGCTATGCTATCATAATTAAGCTCTCGGCTTAAGAGTAAATCTTTTAGATGGATGTTGGAAGGTCGTAGTATAAGTTTTCCCAGTATGAAGAAAACAGAACCTCTCTATTTGGATGATCGGTGATGGATTTTATCTTTACGGCATAGTGTAATAATAAGTTCTGTCGTCTAAGTTGTAGTGAAGGTTCATGGGCTTCTGCATATAGGCTTTGTACAGGTGAAGTGCGAAAAGCTCCAAGTGCTATACGGAGCGCACTGTGGTGTATGGGATTTAACCATCTCAGTGCGCTTGGTCTTGCGGAGTCGTAAACAAGTGCGCCATAGTCCAGCTTGGAACATACTATTGCTCGATAAAGTTTAAGTAGTGTATGTCGATCTGCACCCCAAGTTGTTGCGGAAAGAACCTTGAGTAGGTTTAGCTTCTTGATGCAAGAATGTCTTAGTTGCTTAATATGTTCAAGGAATGTCAGTTTCTTAACTAAGAGAAGCCCTAAGAATCTTATGTTTGGTACAACTGGGATTATAAATCCATCTAGTTTAAGTTCAGGATCAGGGTGTAGGATTCGTTTCCTACAGAAGTGCATACATGCAGTTTTTTGTGTGGAAAACCGGAAGCCATTTGTTTGAGCCCATTGACTTATTTTATTTATTGCTCCTTGTAACTGCCGTTCTATACTTCGCATATTCTAAGAGTGATAGGAAATACTGAAATCTTCAATGTATAAAGCGGTATCAACAGGTTTTGTTATATGTTCAGTTATGGAGTTTATTTTGATAGCAAAGAGGGTTGTGCTAAGCACCGACCCTTGAGGCACGCCCTCTTCTTGGGTGAAGACTTTTGAAAGAGCATTCTGCAACCTAACTTGAAATGACCTGTGGAGTAAGAAATTTTGAATATATTTAGGAAGATGATCACGTAATCCAAGGTGGTATAGGTTTTGAATTATTCCATAACACCATGCAGTATCGTAAGCTTTTTCTACATCGAAACAGATCATCAAGTGGTGATCTTTTCGGATAAAGGCATTCCACACACTGTTTTCTAATTTGATAAGTAAATCTAGTGTTGAACGATTTTTCCTGAAACCATGCTGTGCTGGATTGAGAAGGTTATTTCTGTTCCAAAACCATGTTAGACAAGCATTGATAATTTTCTCCATAACTTTTCCCAGGCAACTGGTTAGAGCAATTGGACGGTAATTGCGTGGGTCAGAGAGGTCTTTCCCCGGTTTTGGGAAAGCAAGAATTATTGCATGATGCCAACTGTCTGAAAATTGGTTTTCTAGGAAGATTCTGTTATATAGTTCTAGTAATGCCATTTGGGATTGATCATCGAGTTGCTTTAACATCATATAGTGGAATTCGTCTGGTCCTACAGCACTTTGCTTTGTCTGTGATAGAGCGTGTTTCAATTCATAGAATGTTAAAGGTAGGTTGTACTCTTCATTATTTGTTCTGGAAAAATTCAGTTTATGTCTTTCTATTCTTGCCTTGTATATTTGAAAACTGGGAGTATATGAAGTGGTCGCTGATATTCTGGCAAAGGTTTCGCCCAGTGCATTAGCTATTTCTGACGGCTCTGCAGTGACTTGTCCATTCCAGTTTAGGATCAGAGTTGGAGTGATCTGGTATCTGCCACTCATTTTGTTAATTTTATTCCAGACAGTTTTAGATGGTGTGGAACTTGTTAATGTAGATGCAAATTTTATCCAGGATGCTTTCCTACTGGCTCGCCTAATATATCTGGCTCTTGCTTGTGCCTTCTTGAACAATATGAGGTTCTCTAAAGTTGGATATCTTCGAAAAGTAGTAGTAGTAGTGGCATGTGATGCAAGAAAGCAAGTGTATGAGCTTATGCAGCATCAGCCAAAAAAAAAAAAAAAATCACACCATTCCCTCCAAATGCCTGTCCAGTTCCTCCTTAAATTTATTCAACCTATCAACTTCCACAACAACGGATGGAAGTTTGTTCCAGCAATTAACCACCGGCTGGCTAAAGGCAAATTTCCACACATCTATTCTACATCTCACGATAGGAGGGAGTATATGATGAGAGCCCTGTCAATCAATTCGGCCCTGGAAAGATTGTGCAGGGCTCAAGGGGTAGAATTTTTTTCAGCCTGGTCTGTACTTGTTAACAGGAGAGACTGCTTCTACAGGGATGGGATACACTTAAATAGAAAGGGTGCAAGAATGTTTGCTGATGCTATCGAGGCAATGTTAGGTGGGTCGGAAAACTGCTAGCTTGGGGGGATACAAGGACTAATAGATTAACAGTAGCCACTGGCAGAGGTGAAAGTGATTCTTGCACTGCTTCTATTGGAATGAGCCGCAGCCTGGAAAATAAGATGCAGGATATTTCAGAGACTGCTGGGAATCATTGGGGTACAAGTAAACACATGGGTTGTGTTAGGGTAGCTAAGAAAAAGAACAGGTGCATGTATACTTGTGTGTACACCAATGCTAGGAGTTTAGTAAATAAATCTGATGAATTTGAGGTATTGCTCAAAACATCAAAGGCAGATATTGTGGGGATTTCAGAGACGTGGTGTCACACAGATATAAGAAATGCAGAACTGGAATTTGGGGAGTACAACGTCTACAGAAAGGATAGACAGGATAGGAAGGGAGGAGGGGTTATGCTATTAGTTAAAAAACACATAAAATCCAAGGAAGTGAAGCCAGTCGACATCGCTGGACAGTGCAGTGTCGAGTCAGTTTGGTGTGACATAAGCATTGGGAGATCAAAATTGAGAGTAGGAGTGTGCTATAGGCCTAATGACTCTGATGAGTATAATAAGAAACTGTTCGGAGAAATAGAGTGGGCCAGTAAATCAGAGAGTCTTATAATGGGGGATTTTAATTTCCCAGATATTGACTGGAATTTGGGGGCTGGTCACTCACACAGTAGCAAGGCTTTTGTGGATTTATTGGATGATTGTTTTCTACATCAGCATGTTCGGGAGGCAACTAGAGGGAGTAATACTCTTGATTTGATTATCAGTAGTGATTCTTCATGCATTAAGAATCTGCAGATAAATGAACCACTTGGTGGCAGTGATCACAGTGTGCTGAAGTGGGAGTTACTCAAAGAGGTAACTACCATTAGGGGTAAAGGGAAGGGGTATTGCTTTCGTAAAGGCGACTACAATGGACTGAGACAGTATTTAAATTCTATACAGTGGGATCAACTGATGATATTGCCAACAGCAAATTCAAAATGGGAAGCATTCAAAGAACTTATCGTGGAAGCTACTAAGCTTTACATACCAACTAAGAAATACTGTTCAAGGTTTAGGCCTAAATGGTTGTCAGATGAACTAATGAGGCATATGGCAGAGAAGAAAAATGCATGGGATACATACAAATTAACACGTGACACGGACGCCTATGATAGATACAAGTTGATCTGTAACCAAGTTACAAAGGAGGTTAGGCAGGCGAAGGCAGATTACGAGAGATCCTTGGCAAGGGATGCGAAGAAAAACAGCAAAGAGTTCTTTACTTATGTAAACTCTAGAAGGAAGGGGATGAATCAGATTGGTCCACTTGAGATCGATGGGTCAACTGTTGATGACCCTGCTCGGGTAGCTAACAAACTAAATGAATATTTTGCATCGACATTCACACATGAGGAGTTATTCAGCGAGGGGAATGCCAGAGGTGTATTCAACTCTAGCAGTAAGCTAGAGAATCTTGTAATAACTGAGAGCAAAGTGGAGGAGAAATTGTTGAAGATAAATACAAGAAAGGCACCTGGGGTGGATGGGATCTATCCAGTTATATTAAAGGAGGCAGCAAAGGAGGTAAGCAAACCCTTAGCCATAATTATGAGAGCTTCCTTGGACTCAGGGGAGGTACCCATTGACTGGAGATGTGCAAATGTGACCCCAATTCACAAAGGGGGATCAAAGGCTGACACAAGTAATTATAGACCTGTGAGTTTAACTTCTGTTCCCGGAAAATTAATGGAGGCACTGGTGAAAGAAGCACTGCAGGATCATCTAGACAAGACTTCAGTTATAGCTAGGACACAGCATGGTTTTGTTAAGGGGAAGTCTTGCCTGACCAATTTGATTGGATACTATGATGCAGTCACAAAAGAACTGGATGCAGGGAATAACTTTGATATTATATACTTGGATCTTAGAAAGGCTTTTGATACTGTTGCACATGGAAGACTGCTGCACAAATTGGAGCAGTGTGGCATTGGAGGCAAGTTGCTGCTATGGATAAAGTGGTGGTTGAGGGGGAGAAGACAGAGAGTGGTAATCAATGGACACTGCTCATCGTGGACTAATGTTATTAGTGGAGTCCCTCAGGGTTCAGTATTGGGGCCTTTATTGTTTTCTGTATTTATAAATGATATTGATGATGGTATATCAGGCTTAATGTCCAAGTTTGCAGACGATACGAAGGTTGGCAGGGTTGTCAAGGACACTACTGACACTATGCTGCTGCAACAGGATTTGGAAAGGTTGAGCAGATGGGCTTCGAGGTGGCAAATGAAGTTTAACATTGACAAATGTAAAGTACTACATATGGGAAACAGCAACCCCAGAGCAACGTATCAACTCTGTGGTACTACACTGACAGTGGTAGAGAATGAAAGGGACCTGGGGGTGGTGGTGCAGGCAGATATGAAGTTCTCTGAGCAGTGCAGACAAGCTGCAAGAGTAGCTCATGGTGTATTGTCAATGATATATAGGAATTTTTCTAGCAGGGATAAGGAGGTGATTATTCCCTTGTATAAGGCAATGGTCAGACCGCACCTAGAGTACTGTATACAGGTCTGGAGGCCTCATTTCAAGAAGGATGTAGAGATTCTGGAACAAGTACAGAGAAGGGCAATAAGATTAGTGAATGGAACAAAGGGGTTCTCTTACGAAGAAAGGCTTAAGTTTTGCAAATTACAGTGTCTGGAAACTAGGCACCAGCGGGGTGATCTGATAGAGGTGTACAAAGCCATGAATGGTTTGAGCATGCTCAATGCTGATGGGATTCTTCCTCTAGCTCAGAAAAATCACCTGAGAGGGCATAAATTCAAATTGAGGAAAGACAGATGTAGGATAGATGTGCGGAAGTTTGCCTTTAGCCAGCGGGTGGTTGGTGGGTGGAACAGACTTCCATCCCTTGTCGTGGAAGTTGATAGCCTAAATAAGTTTAAGGCTCAGCTGGACAGGTATTTCGAACGAACAGAGGGGTGAAGTGGAAGTGGTTATTTTTATTTATTTATGTTACTTTTTTTTTTTTTTTTTTTTTTTTGGCTGATGCTGCATAAGCTTGCTTTCTTGCATCAAATGCCTCTACTAATGCTAATGCTAATGCTAATCTGTCTTTCCTTAATTTGAATTTATGCCCCCTTAGGTTCGTAATCTGAACAAGTGGAAGGATCCCATCAGAATTCAGCGTGCTCAACCCATTCAAGGCCTTATACACCTCAATCAGATCACTGTGCAGGTGCCTAGTCTCCAGCCACTGCAATTTGCAGAACTTAAGCCTCTCTTGGTAAGAGGATCCCTTCATACCCCTCACCAATCTCGTTGCCCTTCTCTGTACACGCTCAAGTAAATCTACATCCTTCGTAAAATGAGGCCTCCAGACCTGTACGCAGTACTCAAGGCGTGGCCTGACCATTGCCTTATACAGAGGGACAATTACCTCCTTTTCCCTGCTAGCAAAATTCCTATGTATCATTGACAAAACCCCATGACCTGCCCTGGCAGCCTGTCTGCATTGCTCAGAAAACTTCATACATATGACTGCACAATTACTCCCAGGTCTTTTTCATTTTCTACCACTTAAGTGTAGTACCACACAGTTGGTACGTTTCTCTGGGGTTACTTCTACCCATATGCAGTACTTTGCATTTGTCAAGGTTAACTTCAGTTGCCACTTCTTAGCCCATCTGCCCAAATTATCTAGATCCTGTGAGCATTAGCATTAGTAGAGGCATTTGATGCAAGAAAGCAAGCTTATGCAGCATCAGCCAAAAAAAAAAAAAAAAACCCAATACCACTTCACCCCTCTGTTCGTTCAAAATACCTGTCCAGCTGAGCCTTAAACTTATTTAGGCTATCAACCTCCACCACAAGGGATGGAAGTCTGTTCCACCAACCAACCACCCGCTGGCTAAAGGCAAATTTCCGCACGTCTATCCTACATCTGCCTTTCCTCAATTTGAATTTATGCCCTCTCAGGTGATTTTTCTGAGCTAGAGGAAGAATCCCATCAGCATTGAGCATGCTTAAACCATTCAAGGCTTTATACACCTCTATCAGATCACCTCGCTGGTGCCTAGTCTCCAGACACTGCAATTTGCAAAACTTAAGCCTTTCTTCGTAAGAGCACCCCTTTGTTCCATTCACTAATCTTGTTGCCCTTCTCTGTACTCGTTCCAGCAGCTCTACATCCTTCTTGAAATGAGGCCTCCAGACCTGTATACAGTACTCTAGGTGTGGCCTGACCATTGCCTTATACAATGGAATAATCACCTCCTTATCCCTGCTGGAAAATTTCCTGTATATCATTGACAATACTCCATGAGCTACTCTTGCAGCCCGTCTACACTGCTCAGAGAACTTCATATCTGCCTGCACAACCACCCCCAAGTCCCTTTCATTCTCTACCACTGTCAGTGTAGTACCACAGAGTTGATATGTTGCTCTGGGGTTGCTGTTTCCCATGTGTAGTACTTTACATTTGTTAATGTTAAACTTCATTTGCCACCTCTCAGCCCATCTGCTCAACCTTTCCAGATCCTGTTGCAGCAGCATAGTGTCAGTAGTGTCCTTGACAACCCTGCCAACCTTTGTATCGTCTGCAAACTTGGACATTAAGCCCGATATACCATCATCAATATCATTTATAAATACAGAAAATAATAACGGACCCAACACTGAGCCCTGAGGGACTCCACTAATAACATCAGTCCACGATGAGCAGTGTCCATTGATTACCACTCTCTGTCTTCTCCCCCTCAACCACCCCTTTTTCCATAGCAGCAATTTGCCTCCAATGTCACACTGCTCCAATTTGTGTAGCAGTCTTCCATTAGCACACTGTTGCAGTATCACACTTATGGAGAGGGACAATCACCTCCTTCTCCCTGCAAGCAAAATTCCTATATATCACTGACAAAACCCCATGACCTGCCCTGGCAGCCTGTCTGCATTGCTCAGAAAACTTCATATCTGACTGCACAATTACTCCCAGGTCTTTTTCATTTTCTACCACTTTAAGTGTAGTATCACACAGTCGGTACATTTCTCTGGGGTTATTTCTACCCATATGCAGTACTTTGCATTTCTCAAGGTTAAAATTCAGTTGCCACTTCTTAGCCCATCTACCCAAATTATCTAGATCCTGTTGCAGTAGCACACTGCCATTACTGTCATCATTAACAACCCTGCCAACCTTTGTATCATCTGCAAACTTCGACATTAAGCCTGATATACCTTCATGAATATCATTGATAAATATACAAAACAACAGTGGACCTAACACCGAACCGTGTGGGACTCCACCAATAACATTAGTCCAAGAAGAGCAGCACCCATTGATTACCACCCTCTGTCTTCTCCCACTTAACCATCCGTTTATCCATTATAGCAACTTACTGTATCCATTATACCATTCTGCTCCAATTTGTACAATAGTCTTCCATGCACAACAGTGTCAAAAGCTTTCCTGAAATCCAAATATATGATATCAAAATTATTTTTCGCATCCAGTTCCTTTGTAACCACATCATAATATCCTATCAAATTTGTCAGACAAGACTTTCCCTTAACAAACCCATGCTGTGTCTGAATTATTGCTGCAGTCTTGTCTAGATGATCCTGCAATGCATCTTTAACCAGTGACTCCATTATTTTACTCGGAACAGAAGTTAAACTAACTGGTCTGTAATTACTCATGTCACCCTTCGATCCCCCTTTGTGAATTGGGGATACATTTGCACATCTCCAGTCCGTGGGAACCTCCCCAGAGTCCAAGGATGCTCTCATAATTATGGCTAAGGGTTTGCTTAGTTGCTTTGCCGTCTCCTTTAATATAACTGGATAGATCCCATCCACCCCAGGTGCTTTTCTTACGTTTAACTTCAACAATTTCTCTTCCACTTTGCTCTTGGTTATTACAAAATCATTAAGTATCTTGCTACAATTTGATAACCTTCTGCCATTTTCAAACCTTAATACTTCCTCACGTGTGAATGTAGATGCAAAAAACTCATTCAGTTTGTTTGCTATCTGAGCAGGATCATCAACAGTCGAACCATCGATGTCAAGTGGACCGATCAGATTCATCCCCTTCCTTTTAGAGTTTATATAAGTAAAGAAATCCTTGCTGTTTTTCTTAGCATCTTTTGCCAAGGATTTCTCGTAATCTGCCTTCGCCTGCCGAACCTCCTTTGTGACCTGATTACAGATTAACTTATATCTGCCATATGCTTCTGAGTCGCTTGATAATTTATATGCATCCCATGCATTTTTTTTCTCTGTTACGAGTCTCATTAGTTCATTTGACAACCATTTAGGCCTAAACCTTGAACAATATTTCTTAATAGGTATGAACCTTTTAGTAGCTTCCACGATTAATTCCTTGAATGCTTCCCACTTAGAATTTACTGTTGGTAACATCGTCAGTTGATCCCACTGTACAGAATTTAAAAACTGTCGGAGACCACTGTACTCGCCTTTACGGAAGCAAAAACCCTTTCCTTTACCCCTGATAGTAGTTAAATCTTTAAGTAAATCCCATGTCAGTACACTGTGATCACTGCCACCTAGTGGTTCTTTTATCTGCAAATTCCTAATACATGAATGATCACTGCTGATAACCAGATCAAGAGTATTACTTTCTCTGGTTGCCTCTCGAACATGCTGCTGCAGAAAACAATCATCCAATAAATCCACAAAAGTCTGACTAGTGTGTGAGTGCCCAACCCACAAGTTCCAGTCAATATCTGGGAAGTTAAAATCCCCCATTATAAGACATTCCGATTTACTAGCCCACTCTATTTCTCTGTACAATTGTTCATTGTACTCATTCAAGTCATTAGGCCTATAACACACTCCTACTCTTATTTTTGCTTTCGCAGTGCTTATGTCACACCAAACTGACTCAACAGTGCACTGTTCATCTATATCAACTGGATGTACAAGTATTCCAGGTTTTGTTTCGCTCTTTCTTAGCCTGCACACATTCTGCATTCCACCATGATTTTGGATGTGTTGGAAAGTGAGACGATGTTTTTGGGATAGAGTGTTCAGCAGCTTGAATTATTTTATTTTTTATATATTGTACTGCTGCTTCTAACGGTTTTTGCTTGATAGTATCAACGTTTAGTTTTGCTAATGACTTATAAGTTTCCCAATCTGCTTCATTTATTTTCCAACGGGGAGTTTTGCGTAACTTGCATGTGGTTCCTTATGCCATGGTGATGGTTATTGGATAGTGATCACTGCTGAGAGGATCACTGTGCACTGACCAATCAAGTACTGGAAATAGTATTGGAGAACATACAGACAGGTCTACAGCAGTATCCTGATGGAAGATGTGTATAAGTATGTGTGCCGTCGTTCAACAAAGTTAAATCATTCTTGTCTATCCATTTTTCAATTTGTTTTCCTTTCCGGTCTGTGGTTGTGTTATCCCACACAGGGCTATGCCCGTTGATGTTGCCTAGTATACAGAAGGGGGTAGGTAACTGCCTTACTATGTCTTCTAAGTCCTGTTGTAATAAATTTTGGTTTGGTGGAACATAAATTGTTATTACTGTTAAGAGGGATCTAGTGGCTATGCTTACTGCAATCGTTTTAAAGGGTTGTGTTTAGCAGGACAATCTGGGAAGGAATGCGAGAATTTATTAGTATTGCCACACCACCATGGGTTGTGCCGCCTGTTACTCTGTCTTTTCGATATGCTGTATAGTTCTTTATTAAGGTAGAGTCTTGGGGTCTGAGGTAGGTTTCTTGTAAGCAAAGACATAGCGGTGCATACTGTGCAATCAGATCATATATATCATCTATGTTAGTGCGGAGTCCTGTACAATTCCACTGGATTATGGTTTTCATTATTTGGTTCTGGAGAGGTTTTTGGACTGTTTCCTAGATGCTGTATTAAGTCTTTCACACGTTTGTTTTTCCTTTTTTGGGGAAATATGGTTTTCCGGTGTCCATCTCTTCTTCCGCGAAAATCTCTAATACTGATTCATCTGATTGGTTGGTCACTTCTGTCTCTATTTGTTCAGTTGACTTATGACATTACGTTTTCCTTGAGGGGCTTTCGTTTCTGAGTATTTCACATCGGGAAGTACGGAAAGTGGTGTGTTGGTGAGTTTCTCTTGATGTTTTGGCTGGGATATTGTAAGTAGTGCTAGTGCCCAGTCTGAGATGGACTTCTTTGGAAGAATTGTAAAATCTGTTTAGGTTTCTATTGTACGCCGATTCGTTACGACCTGTGCATAGGAAGGTCTGTTTAAGATAGTCGGGTGTATAGTTCTCTTAGCTTCTTGGTATGTGACAGAATGTTCCACTTTATACCACTGAATCTGCTTTTCTCTTTTCCAATATTCACAATTCTTGGAATAGTCAGAATGGTCTCCCTTGCAGTTTGGACATTTCGGTTTCTCGAATGAACAGTTCTGATTGCTGTGCTCCTGGGACCAGCAGTTGGAACAGATAGCTACACCACGGCATGCCATTTGTGAATGACTATACTTTTGGCATTTAAAGCAGCGGAGAGGATTCGGAATGTATGGTCTGATGTTACAATTTAGATATCCGGCCTTCACAGATGTAGGCTGTTTAGGAGTGTTAAATGTCAGTATGATATTTCTGGTTGGGATAAGTGTCCCATCTCTTGTAATTTTAATTCTTCTCACAGCTATAACACCTTGATTTTCAAGTTCATTTTTAATTTCTTCTTCAGAGACGCTGATAAAGTCCCACTCAGAAATTACTCCTTTCGATGTATTTAGGGTACGATGCGGAGAGACCTTTACTGGGATCCCACTAAATGTTTTCATTTGAAGTAGTCTTTCTGCATGTTTGGTATTTGCTGTCTCGACTAGAATGTCGACGGATTTTAGTCGCGTAACATTTTTTGGTGTTCCAGCCACAGTTTCTAAATATTTCTGGATGACGAATGGTGACAGTTTTCCTAATGGCTGTTCTGTCGTACAATTAAAAACAATAAAGGTAGGTGCATTAAGTGATGTTATTTCCTTTTTTTTGCCTTTTGGTTGCAATAGTCTCATTGTCCTCATTTTTCCGACTAAAAGGAGTCAGATCTTTGGGATTCGTGGTAATGTTTGAGTCATTCATGTTTGCTCCTTTTTGCCCGGGAGTGAGAGCTTTTCCGCCCAGTTTTCCGGACCCGCCACGGGGAGGCAGGAGCGGTGCCACCTAGTTTTTTTTTTTTTTTTTTTTTGGTAGTTATTGGTGCATCGGCTTCTGTGGCCATAGTGCACCTCCCAACGTTTTTTGCAGTACTTTGATCCAAGCCCGAGGCGGGATTCGAACCCGTGACCTTTCGGTTGCCAGGCAGGCGCTTTACCCACCCGGCTAGCCAGGTCGGCAATTGTGCCACCTAGTGACGAAGCGGAAGTAGATTAGTGGTTAGTAGGACTAGAATATAAATAAAAGAAAGGTGACTTTCCTTTTTTAGGAACCTTTGCACTGATACTTTTCAGCAACTATATATATTTACAGCAGAGAATTAACTTTAAACTCTTGATATGTCTAACACTCTTTCACTTTAGGAATCGTGATAAAGGGATGGTTGAGTGGGAGAAGACAGAGTGGTAATCAATGGACACTGCTCATCGTGGACTAAAGTTATTAATGGAGTCAATCAGGGTTCAATATTGGGTCCATTGTTGTTTTCTGTATTTATAAATGATTTTAATGATGATATATATCAAGCTTAATGTCCAAGTTTGCACAAAATACGAAGGTTGGCAGGGTTGTTAAGGACACTAATGACAGTACGCTGCTGCAACAGGATCTAGAAAAGTTGAGCAGACGGGCTGAGGGGTAGCAAATGAAGTTTAACATTGACAAATGTAAAGTACTACATATGGGAAGCAGAAATCCCGGAGTAACGTATCAACTCTGTGGTACTACACTGACAGTGGTAGAGAACGAAAAGGACCTAGGGGTAATTGTGCAGGCAGATATGAAGTTTTCTGAGCAGTGCAGACGGTTTGCAAGAGTAGCTCATGGTGTCTTGCCAATGATATACAGAAATTTTTCTAGCAGGGATAAGGAGGTGATTATCCCCTTATATAAGGTAATGGTCAGGAGGGCTCATTTTAAGAAGGATGTAGAGCTGTTGAAACAAGTAAAGAGAAGGGCAACAAGATTATTGAACGGAACAATGGGTTGCTCTTACGAAGAAAGGCTAAAATTTGCAAATTACAGTGTCTGGAGACTAGGCTTCTGCCAGGTAATGTGATTGAGGTGTATAAAGCCTTAAATGGTTTGAGCATGCTCAATGCTGATGGGATTCTTCCTCTTGCTCAGAATAATCATTTGAGAGGGCATCAATTCAAATTGAGGAAAGACAAAAGTAGGATAGTTGTGCAGAAGTTTGCCTTTAGCCAGCGGGTGGTTGGTTGGTGTAACAGACTTCCATCCTTTGTTGTGGAAGTTGATAGCCTCAATAAATTTAAGGCTGAGCTAGAAAGGTATTTAGAATGAATGGAGGGGTGAAACGGGAGAGTTTTTTTTTTTTGGCTGATGCTGCATAAGCTTGCTTTCTTGCATCATATGACTCTACTAATGCTAAAGGATATGATCAAGGGTGGAATTCAGGATGAAATTTCATTCTGAAAGATGCTGTGCATCTTTCAGAATGAAATTCTGAAAGATGCACAGCATGGTTTTGTAAAGGAAACATCATGTTTAACAAATCTGTTTAGCTATTTGACAGGGTCACTCATGAGCTAGATTTAGGGAATAATTTTGATATTGTTTATTTAGATTTCAGCAAAGCATCTGACTCAGTCCCAGATGAACGGTTATTTTATAAACTGGAACAGGTTGAAATCACATGGAGAATTCTTAGATGGAGAGCAGGATGGCATCAGGGAAGGAGGCAGAGGGTTGTGATAAATGGTAATTCCTCAAATTGGGTTGATGTAAGAAGTGAGGTTCCCCAAGGATCAGTATTGAGACCACTGTTGTTTTTTATTTTCTTAAATGACATTGATGAAGGGATAGAGAGCATGATGTTTAAATTTTCAGATGCTGTAAAGATCAGTAGAGTAGTTAATGATCACTGCCAAGCAAAGCTTCTTCAGAGAGACCTAGATACACTTCAGGAATGGTCAGATTGTTTGTTTGTTATTTAGAGCATTAGCGACTAAGACCATATTGCTCCGGGATATGCGGTGGTCATTACCTAACCTTTCCGCATCCTCCGTATTTGGTGGTAACGGGCTCGAACTCCGGTCTAATCAAGAAGCATGTGCTACGCACTGCTGCTCCTTCCCACCTGGCTACGGAGGCACCGGAATGGTCAGAAAAATGGCCGCTATGCTTTAATCCAACAAAGTGTAAGGTATTACACCTGGGAAACAGTAATCCCAAAATAACTTATTCACTTGGAGGAGTTGAACTAAAGCCAGTAGTGGAGGAAAGGGACTTGGGTGTTATGATACGGTCGGGAATGAAGTTCTCCGAGTATTGTAGACAGGTTACAAGGGAGGCCCATGGTGTGCTATCGATGATGTATCGAACAATTGCTAGTAGAGATAAGTATGTCATAATTAGCATTAGCATTAGTAGAGGCATTTGATGCAAGAAAGCAAGCTTATGCAGCATCAGCCAAAAAAAAAAAAAAACAAACAAATAAATAAATCAATAAATAAAAAATAACCACTTCCACTTCACCCCTCTGTTCGTTCAAAATACCTGTCCAGCTGAGCCTTAAACTTATTTAGGCTATCAACTTTCACGACAAAGGATGGAAGTCTGTTCCACCAACCAACCACACGCTGGCTAAAGGCAAATTTCTGCACTTCTATCCTACATCTGTCTTTCCTCAATTTGAATTTATGCCCTCTCAGGTGATTATTCTGAGCGAGAGAAAGAATCCCATCAGCACTGAGCATGCTAAAACCATTCAAGGCTTTATACACCTCTATCAGATCACCTCGCTGGTGACTAGTCTCCAGACACTGTAATTTGCAAAACTTAAGCCTTTCTTCGTAAGAGCACCCCTTTGTTCCATTCACTAATCTTGTTACCCTTCTCTGTACTCGTTCCAGCAGCTCTGCATCCTTCTTGAAATGAGGCCTCCAGACCTGTATACAGTACTCTAGGTGTGGCCTGACCATTGCCTTATACAAGGGAATAATCATCTCCTTATCCCTGCTAGAAAAATTCCTATATATCATTGACAATACACCATGAGCTACTCTTGCAGCCCGTCTGCACTGCTCAGAGAACTTCATATCTGCCTGCACAACCACCCCCAGGTCCCTTTCATTCTCTACCACTGTCAGTGTAGTACCACAGAGTTGATACGTTGCTCTGGGGTTGCTGTTTCCCATGTGTAGTACTTTACATTTGTCAATGTTAAACTTCATTTGCCACCTCTCAGCCCATCTGCTCAACCTTCCCAGATCCTGTTGCAGCAGCATAGTGTCAGTAGTGTCCTTGACAACCCTGCCTACCTTTGTATCGTCTGCAAACTTCGACATTAAGCTTGATATACCATCATCAATATCATTTATGAATACAGAAAACAATAATGGACCCAACACTGAGCCCTGAGGGCCTCCACTAATAACATTAGTCCACGACGAGCAGTGTCCATTGATTACCACTCTCTGTCTTCTCCCCCTCAGCCACCCCTTTATCCACAGCAGCAATTTGCCTCCAATGGCACACTGCTCCAATTTGTGCAGCAGTCTTCCATGTGCAACAGTATCAAAAGCCTTTCTAAGATCGAATTATATAATATCAAAGTTATTCCCTGCATCCAGTTCCTTTGTGACTGCATCATAGTATCCAATCAAATTGGTCAGGCAAGACTTCCCCCTAAGAAAACCATGCTGTGTCCAAGCTATAACTGAAGTCAGTGTTGTCTAAATGATCCTGCAGTGCTTCTTTAACTAGTGCCTGCATTAATTTTCCTGGAACAGAAGGTAAACTCACAGGTCTATAATTACTTGTGTCAGCCTTTGATCCTCCTTTGTAAATTGGGGTCACATTTGCATATCTCCAGTCTGTGGGTACTTCCCCTGAGTCCAAGGAAGCTCTCATAATTATGGCTAAGGGTTTGCTTACTTCCTCTGCTGCCTCCTTTAATATAACTGGATAGTTCCCATCCACCCCGGGTGCCTTTCTTGTGTTTATCTTCAACAATTTCTCTTCCACTTTACTCTCAGTTATTACAAGATTCTCTAGCTTACTGCAAGAGTTGAATACACCTCTGGCTTTCCCCTCGCTAAATAACTCCTCATGTGTGAATGTCGATGCAAAATATTCATTTAGTTTGTTAGCTACCTGAGCAGGATCATCAACAGTTGACCCATCGATATCAAGTGGACCAATCTGATTCCTGCCCTTCCTTCTAGAGTTTACATAAGTAAAGAACTCTTTGCTGTTTTTCTTTGCCTCAATTGCCAAAGATTTCTTGTAATCCGCCTTCGCCTGCCTAACCTCCTTTGTAACTTGGTTACAGATCAACTTGTATCTATCATAGGCTTCTGTGTCATGTGTTAATTTGTATGTATCCCATGCATGTTTCTTCTCTGCCATATACCTCATCCGTTCATCCAACATCCATTTAGGCCTAAACCTTGAACAATATTTCTTAGTTGGTATGTAAAGCCTGGTAGCTTCCAAGATTAGTTCCTTGAATGCTTCCCATTTTGAATTTGTTGTTGGTAACATCATCAGTTGGTCCCACTGTATAGAATTTAAATATCGTCTCAGTCCATCGTAGTCGCCTTTACGAAAGCAATAACCCTTCCCTTTACCCCTAATGGTAGTTACCTCTTTGAGTAAATCCCACTTCAGCACTCTGTGATCACTGCCACCTAGTGGTTCATTTATCTGCAGATTCTTAATGCATGAAGAATCACTGCTGATAATCAAATCAAGAGTATTCCTCTCTCTAGTTGCCTCCCGAACATGCTGATGTAGAAAACAATCATCCAATAAATCCACAAAAGCCTTGCTAGTGTGTGAGTGACCAGCCCCCAAATTCCAGTCAATATCTGGGAAATTAAAATCTCCCATTATAAGACTATCTGATTTACTGGCCCACTCTATTTCCCTGTACAGTTTCTTATTATACTCATCAGGTCATTAGGCCTATAGCACACTCCTACTCTCAATTTTGATCTCCCAATGCTTATGTCACACGAAACTGACTCGACACTGCACTGTCCAGCGATGTCCACTGGCTTCACTTCCTTGGATTTTATGTATTTCTTAACTAATAGCATAACCCCTCCTCCCTTCCTATCCAGTCTATCCTTTCTGTAGACGTTGTACTCCGTTGTAATCCCATTATATAAGGCTATTGTTAGACCACACTTGGAATACTGTGTTCAAGTATGGAGACAGTACCTAAAGAAAGACATTGTGCTTCTTGAAAGAGTCCAAATATGGGTTCACCTGGTGAGATCAGCAAAAGGATGTCCATATGAGGAAAGACTTCGAATATATGGGTTGCAGAGCTTGGAAACGAGGCACCCTAGAGAAGACTTGATTGAGGTGTTCAAGGCTCTGAGAAGCAAAAGTAAAATGAATGGGGGCGAAATATCCACAGTTATAAATGATTTTTTTTTTTTTTTTTTTTTTTTTTATGTGAACCCCAAACACGAGAGGTATTAGAACCTATAGAACTTAGTACCGTGCTTGGGTTGGAGGTTGCGAAGACGAAAGAGGATATTTGTTGACATTGGACTTGAACTTCTGTAGATTGTAATTTTCAGGAAATACACATGAAGGAAGGTTGTTCCAGAAAATGGCTGTTGAATGAATAAATGAGGAAGATGAAAAGTTGGTTCTGTGGGTTTGAAATTGGCCAGTATATGGATGTTGGCTGGTGGCGGCACATATTCGGACTGTTTTGAAAGAGAGAGCGGGAATTATAGTAGCCAATTCAGAAGAACAGTGCCCATGGAAGTATCTGTAGAAGAGGCATGCAGCAGAAACAGTACGTCTATGAGAAAGCGAGTGGAGAGACTCTGTTAGAGATGAATCATTAATTAACCTAACTGCCCTCTTCTGAATGGAATCAAGAAGCCTGAGAGAGGTTTTGGGGGCACCACCCCAAATGTGGGAACAATATTCCATGGCGGGGTGGATTTGCGATTTATACAGAGTGAGCAGCTGTTTGGAAGAAAAGTTAAGGCGAGAGTGAAAGAGAAAACCAAATTTTTTAGATGCAGAGGAAGCAATATTTGTAATGTGCTTGTGCCAAGAGAGATTAGAAGTCAGAGTAATCCCCAAAAGAGATATATCATTTTGCCTAAAAATAAGCATAGGAGCAGAAGAATCCTTTTTGTGAGATATAAGACAAGATTGAGTTTTAGAAGGATTGAAATCAACTAAGTTGTCTTTGCCCCACTGGAGAATTACCTGAAGACAGGCATTTAAGGAATTGGTAGCAGATTTTCGAGAAGTTGAAGCTGATTGAGTAGGACAAGGTTTCTCAAAATGGAAGGTGGAATGCAATGTGCTATCATAGGCAAAACTATGGATAGGATTTCCAGTTAATGGAAGAAGGTCATTAATGAACAAGAGGAAAAAAGTGGGGGAAAGAACTGGACCTTGGGGGACACAGGCGTTATTGGAGAAGTTAGAAGACAGAGAGCCATCTATCATCACCCTCAGTGAGCGATCAGAGAGAAAACTGGATAACCAATTACTAAAAACAGTTGGTAAAACATAAGATGGAAGCTTGTTTAGAAGACCTTTATGCCAAACACAATCAAAAGCCTTTGAGATGTCAAGAGCAACTACTTGTGTTTCACCGAACCTTTCCATTGAATTAGTCCATAAATGGGCAACATAAGCCAGAATATCACAAGTGGATCGACACTGACGGAATCCATACTGGCGATCGTTGATCAGACGGAAGGTTTCTAGGTAGTTTAAGAGTTGGCAGTTAATTGATTTCTCCATTACTTTAGAAAGAGTAGAAGTAATTGCAATGGGACAATAATTGGATGGGAGGGATTTGTCACCCTTTTTAGGAACTGGCTGGATATAAGCAAATTTCCAAGCAGAAGGAAAAACACCTTTGGAATAAGAAAGTGAAAAAAGGCGGCAAAGAATAGGAGTAAGTTCAGGAGCACAGGTTTTGAGAACAAGTGGAGAAATACCATCAGGACCTGGGGCTTTCTTGGCATCAAGATTCATCAAAATCCTTCTGATATCCTTTTGACGGAAGACCACAGGAGGCATTGAATGGAGCATGTTGGAAATGGTGGGAGGTGTTTTACCAAGATCATTAATACATGGGCTGGAAGAAAAATGGGATTCTAGCAGGTCAGCTTTATCCTTGGCTGAAGTGACAACAGAACCATCTGGTTTGGACAGAGGTGGGAGCAGAGATGGTAAAAGTTGTGGCCAATAGCTTTGGCAAGAGACCAGAATGCTCGGCTACCATTAGGGCAAGAAGCAAGTTTTCTACTCTTAGCCTGTTCAAACTCTAGTTTGGACTGATAAATAACTGCTTTACAATTGTTGCGATCTTTGGTGTAGGCAGAAAATGAAACTGAAGAATCAGAAACAAGCCAATTACGATATGCAACACTCTTCTCTTGAACAGCCTTAGCACATTTATTGGAAAACCAAGGTTTAGATAAAGGACGAGATTTTAAAGTGGAGTGTGGGATTAAGGATTCCATTCCTGCAAGAATAATTTCACTGACACGATCTGAACAAACGTTGACATCAGTTTGGTTTGGTTTGGTTTTTTTTTTTTAGGAGCATTAGCAACTAAGGCCATATTGCTCCGGTGCGGTGGTCATTCCCTGACCTTTCCGCATCCTCCGTATTTGGTGGTGACGGGCTCGAACCCCGGTCTAATCAAGAAGCGTGTGCTACGCACTGCTGCTCCTTCCCACCTGGCTACGGAGGCGCCCGTTGACATCAGAAGTTTTGAAACAGTAATCCGACCAAGGAAAAGAAGACTCGCAGGTAATCCCATTTTGCATTCTTGTAATGCCAAACAACACGAGGTTGGGAATAGACATGAGATAAAGGTTCCATTGGAGAATAGACAATCACCAAGTTGTGATCTGAAATGCCGAAAGGACCTCTCAATTCAACCGTGTACTTAGAAGGGTTGTTTGTGAGAAAAAGATCAAGCATATTGGCTGTATGATTAGGATTGTCCGGAATTCTTGTAGGTAAATGAACAATCTGTGCTAGGTCATTAGTAATTGCAAAAGCCTCAGCATCTCGATCTGCTGGGTCGGTGTGACTAGAAAATGAAATCCAGCTGGAGTTGTGAACATTAAAATCACCAAGGAAAATTACCTCACTGTTAGGAAAGTTGGACTGGAGAAAGTCAAGTTGCAAAGAGAGGAAGTCAAAGAGCTCCAAGTGATTAGTGGAGCTGGGAGAACGGTAGAGACAACAGATGAATTTGACACAATGAGGTAGAAAGATTTTAAGCCAGAGAAGATCAAAGAGAGGAGTTTCCAAGTCTCTGACCACGAATATCAGAACGGACATATGCACAAGTACCACCTTTGAGGTGAAAGGAATCATACAGCGAATAATTTGGGCATTTGAGATGAGCAGTAGTTGAATCAACGGATAACTGAGATTCTGTCAGAAAAAGTACATGGGGTTTGGCAGACTGCAAGTGGAAATGGACATCGTTGAGATTAGAATTGAGACCACGTATATTTGTGAAATGAATTAGGAAGTCCTTGGGAGGTTTAGATCTTTTCGCAGATAAGCTTGCTCTATTATTTTGACAATTCATGGTGTATTCAATTGTAAGAAAAAGTGGGTGGGACATGCTGTATGAAGTAATGAAATTTTTGGATACGGCGTACACATGGTAAGAATATACCCAGATCCTTGACATAATGTGGCTTCGCCAATGCTCCACGCATACACACTACTCGGACTCGCTCCAGTCACTATCTGGCAGAGTAGAGGTAGCAAGATTATACACTAGCTGATCCGGAAGCCTCCTGGAGAGTTACCAATAGGTTCGGTCCAGTGTACTAACTAGCGGCGAGCCTGCGAACACCGTTTTAGAGCTGTACCCTCGAAATGTAAGGAATACTGGATCTCGCCACGACGTTCATCATAACCTCAAAAGTCATCAATTATACTGCATGATGGAAGAGATAGGGAAGTGTTGACCGGAACTTAGCTCTAGAGACTAAACATGGGTTCCATCACTTCAAGCCTCCAATAAGCAAAGTGGTGGTATTTCACCAGTTGATGAGAGTCATCTACCACCTAGTGCTGCCTGGTAATATAGAGGGGCGGCGTTCCTCCATGTGGTGTGGGCGCCACACCTCGACCCCTGCTTATGGTTCACACCTGGGTGGTCACCCACCCTGTACTTGTGCATGGAGGTTATACCCAGGATTACTAACAGTCCCACCATCGTGAAGGTGCAAGCAGAGGATTTGGCTGTCACAGACCGTCCGGACTTCGCCGAAATTGGGTCCACTTGACTTGAGTGCCACCCAAATATCAGTTCCATCAGCGTTTTAGACTCCCAGGTAGCAAGTACAGCTTGTCTGGCATATCTGAGAGAATGCCTGTGACAACCTCAAGGATTCTAGAACTAGGAGCATTATTTCAAGTTACAGGGGGGAGATGTTTAGACTGGATTTCAGGAAGTTTAATTTCAGCCAGCGAGTTATAAATTACTGGAATAAGTTACTTATATGTGTGGTTGAGGCTGACATTTGGGGAAATTCAAAGGTTAGCTGGACAATGCCCCTGGCCATTCTACAAAGCTTGCTGAACTTAGAACATCACTGGACATCAAGATGATATCCGCTCTATGTCATCAACCTTTGCCCCTGGCAGACATACCCTGGTCCTGTTCCACCTATCATTGTTGTCGATCTTCTGCTTTGCTCAATAGCTGACGATGATTACAGAGGAATGATTTGAACGATCTGGATCAAATTGAAGCAATGGTTTTCCATTTAGATGTATGGTCATCATAATCTGCAAAGTGTTTAATTGTCACAATATTATTCATTACGCTGAAAACTCGTTCAGCTGCAGCACTGCTAATCGCAATGGTTTCAAAGATATTTTTGGCTTCTTTCTTAATTGAAAAGGGAATTTCACTTCCTTTTAAAGATAAACTGTCTTTGATAAATCTAAAAGCATTAATTTTTATTTCATATTTTATCAGTAAACTTAATATTTTTATTCGTTTTTCACTGTCTTGCCACGGAGACAAAAGTTCTTTCATATTCCACGATTCCAGGAAGAAATTTAAAATTTCTTTCAATTCCTCATCATTAATAATATCATTATTTTCTTTGTTTAATTTAAAATTACTCTATTGCATTAATAACTTATCCTTAATAAGGATAAGTTAAATGTGTTCTTACTTTCAATTTTGATTCTTTCAAATTCTTTCTACTTCAATATGCTCTCAATTTTAGCTTCATAATTTCCTATTTTCCATATTAGCGATAGCATTGATAGTTAGAATAATTAATTTATCTGCTTTTACTATAGTGATGCTGTAACTTTGTAAATCTCCTGAAAGATAAGAAAGCTCCTGCAGGATGTCGATCATTAGTGCAAAATCGTTAAGAAATTCCAGATTGAAAAGTCGTTTTAATAATCCAGAATATTTAACTTATGATTCAAAATGTTTGCACAAAGCAGGATAATTCCTCCAATCCACAATTGCCGTCTGCAAGCTACAAGCTGCACATCGTGGTCCGAACACACGACAGATCTTTATAGTTTCCACATAAAGTTCTTTAGTAATCATCTTTAATTCGCAGTGGATTTTTGGAGATTGGTGATATAATGCATAGTTTTTTTTTTTAATTATTGCCTGGATGCCATTGTATTTTGGAACATTTTCTTCACAGTGAAAGTCTTGATGCGGTTTCCAAATCTGCCAACATTTCATCTTCGGAAAGTTTACTTAATATCTTAGTTGCCTTATTCTCCCCCCCCACCAGACGTCGCTACTTTGATGATGTTGATGTTGTTTGGTTTTTAGGAGCAGTAGCAACTAAGGCCATATTGCTCCGGGATATGCAGTGGTCATTTCCTGACCTTTCCGCATCCTCTGTATTTGGTGGTGACGGGCTCGAACCCCAGTCTAATCAAGAAGCGTGTGCTACGCACTGCTGCTCCTTCCCACTTGGCTACGGAGGTGCCAGGTTCGCTTCTTTCACTAGTTCTTTGAATACTGTGCAAAATATTGGAATCATTTGGATATTCAGCTACTGTGACTATGTAAATATAGACAGAAGAAATTTACTGGAAGGAGTGGATTACTCACTTCTCCGAAAAACAGATGACTATTTGTCGGAGTAAAGGGGAACCACAACACAGGTTGACCAGAGGCTATTATCCGTGTCGGGAATCCTCTTAATCGTCTGACTGGATATGGAAAGCATATTAATTAGCGAGACTTCTCGGAATGTGGCTGCATAGGTTTTACGGATGCCACTAACGTTGTGGAACGGTAATCCCTTTCACCCTTAATTCTTGCTTTCTAATTACCTAAATTGCCTAGAAGGCCAGAGGCGTGAACAATGCATACGAAGTTGTCTCTCGTAATCTGGTTGTTCTACGGAAAAACTATTTTAAATGTAATTACCAAGTGGAATTTTTAAAAAAATCACTATAAAGAAGTTTGTTAAACAGAGGTCCGACTAATTGATCGTTTAAACAATGGGCTCTTGCAAGCCCACTATAGCTCACCACTGGTTATATCTACAGTGAAAAAGATTTTTATGATATATCAACCATGCCTTCTGCACAGAGAGAGTACACGCACAGCACAATAACTGCTACAAAAGTAGTAATTATCATGGTTTGTATGCTCTTTCGTGCTCAAGATGCAGCAAAGGCATACACTTATGACTATAAAACTATTCCTCTAATGTTGACCTGCAACTATCATTGTGGAAATGCGGAGCTGAAAACTTGTCTTGATAACTCACTGGCATTTTAAAATATGCTGAACGTGCACTAGAGAACTTGCAACCAAGGATACTATGTGTCACCTTCTTGGGATCTATATACAGTAACACCCAATGAGTCTGGAGATAGCTTACACTTTTGTAAATCACACACACATTATAGGAATACCACAGTACTGGTTCTTATATATCACAGTTCTCACAGGAAAAGCGAAGGTCTTCCATGCACCATACCACTAATTCTAATATCATACTATTGTCAACAACAAATTATGATTTTATCAAATTGTTCTTCTCGCTCCTGAAAAAAAAATTGGTTAATACAAAAATTAAGATAAATATTTAATTGCTGTTCTAACCAATCAACTGCATCCATATGTCTAAAATGATTTCATCTTTATTTTTAGACAAGATTATTGATGATACTCTAGTAGTCACTAAATTAAATGTTCGCAGGTTTCCTTTATGCACAGGTCAGGATGCTAAAATTCTTGAACAAAGTGTTTCACTTCTGTCTGTGTCAGTTTGTAAATAAAAAGTTCCTTTCAAATAAAGGAAATTTTTAGCAATGGCATTAAATTTTTTTATACAAAACATGCAGTAAGTTTACAAGAGACAAATTATCTATTTTCTAAAACATACAAGTTAACACTAGAACTGCTGCAACAGTCAAGATGGCTGTTTGCCTAATTTAAATTGTTGCAGTTTTGCAGTCCCTTTAACTGCAGAAGTGTGAGTCCCTGACAATTCCTAACTTTCCATTAACTTTTAGTCATCATGCACAACTGAAAATTAATTTTGGACACATTTTTCTTTTACATTTTAGCTATATAAATAAAACTGCTAAAAGCAGTCAATTTGACTGTAAAATTTTTATAAAACTATCTAATTTTTATACAGTTAATCAAATTTTTGCACTTATTTTTTTTTTATGAAAACCCCAAACACGAAAGGTATCAAAACCTATAGTACTAAGTACCGTGCATGGGTTGGAGAAGTATGGGGTTAGGGGGGGGGATGTCGGATTTTATCTTGTGACAAACATAAGTGATCCGAATCACCCTAACTATGTGTTTGTTTACACATTTATGCATGCCACTTCAGACCTGAGTGTGTGAGTCACTACTATATACTGCTGAGCCATGCCAATTTGGTTTAGTCTGGTGAAACTTAATATGTGGAAAGGTATTTCAACAATTTTTACAGTTCTAGTTCGACTGCATTACTAAAATGTGGGGATCTCGTGGTCTCACCACAGGATTCCCACATTTTAGTAGATCCTAATGAAAGAGGCAAGGAATCTAGTAGTAGTGAAAACAATACTTCTGATCCTTGTGCATCAAGTGATACTGTAGATCAGGGTTTCCCAAAGTGTGGTCCGCAAAAAACTTATTTGAAATATACCTACATAAAACTATAAGAATATTTCCAGAAAAAAATGAAAATGTAATAAAATACCCAGTTATATTAAAAATAAAGTTAATGCTTTTATAATTTATTAACTTTATATCTGTGATGCCTCTAGATGACTCTGCTCTTAAAAAAACAAACAAACAAACTGTGACACAGTGACTGATGCGCTCATCAATTTTATTAAGCCATGTAATTAGCATACATGCGTACATCTTGCATCTGAGGTGGACTGCCTGTGCCATCTCTAACTTACGAACCATGCCACAGTCATCGGCAGTCAGTGAGAATCTAACAAGTGGAGTGTATACGTGGCTATTGTCATGTCTTAATCCTTTTCTCCACTGTCGCCTGTGAAATGATAAATTTAATACATAGTATTACACATTTTTTAAAATAAATATTTATATACACATCCTGTCATTTATAATATGCCTAAGTGGCTGAAGAAACGTCTGCCTAACAAGTCAAATGATGTGCAGCCTAGTACAAGTAGAGATAATGGAAATAATATTAATAAATGGCCTGGCAATAGGCAAACTGACAGCATGGAAAAGAAATCCAAAGCCTCTTGGACAAGGCAGTATTATGAAGATTATTGAAAACTTGGTTTTATCTGCAATAACCACATGCCACTGTGCATTATTTGTTTTGAAACATTGTCAAATGAATGCATGAAACTCTCGAAACTGAAATGGCACTTAGGTTGTGTGCATCCAGAATACTCAAATAAGCCAAAGGAATTTTTCATTAACAAGAACAATTAATATATTTCATCTAGAAAAAGTTTTGTAAAGACAGTTTCCATGAGATGTTGCAATGAAGACTTGGTTATGGCTTCGTATGAAGTTGCAAAACTAATAGCCGAAACAGGATACTCTCATACTATTGATGAAAAGTTAATATTTCCTGCACTAAAAGTAATTACATTTCACCTTTATAAAAAGAAAGAGAATCAACTGCATTTACTCTCTTTCTCAAATAATATGGTGAAGTGTAGAATTGTCGAAATGGCGAATAATATTGAAGAAACTCTCATAAAGTGCATTCAAAGCTGTCAATTTTTTTCTTTACATGTGGATGAAAGTACAGACATAGCAGATAATGCCAATTTAATGTGCTGCGTAAGATATGATTTTAAGGATACCGTCAGTGAAGATTTTTTGTTTTGTAAACCCCTACCAATGAGAACAAGGCTGAAGAACTTTTTAAATTAATCAATAATTATATAATTGAAAGTGGAATTGATTGGAACAAATGTGTCGCATTGAGTTGCGATGGTGCCCGGTCAATGGCAGGTACACGTACGGGACTTTTTCCGAGGGTCCAAGAGGTGGCTCCAGATTGTGAATTTTAACTATATAAGAGCTCATTCCTTAAATGCCAGAATCTTCACTGCTTTATGCAAAAAATTAGGAAGCAAGTATTAACATCTATTACACAGTGAAATTTGATTGTTATCAAGAGGGAATGTATTGAAACGACTAATTGAAATGAAGAATGAGTATTCATTGTTTTTGGAGAAACATTCTCAATCAGCAAAGGATGCAATATTCGAATTTAAAGAGGTTTAATGATTTTAATTGGTTAATTAAGGTGTCCTACTTATGTGATATATTTGGAAAAATTTGGAACCTTCTTCTTTTTTTATTAATGGCAGTACAGTAAGCGCTGGTTATAGTGAACACGTTTGCAAATTGAATTTTGATTATAAGTGAAAGATCGAGTTTACTTCCCATTTATAACAGATTGCACAAATAAAAATCCCAATAAATCGAAAACTGCAAATTGTTTTTATTATTTTTATGGTTGTGACCTTCAGAAATGTGCTTTAGAGAGTACTGGGTTTTCTGATTAGTTTAGCTCCAAATTCGGTATGAATAATATCGGCCCAAAACTGTGATTTATTATTTTTCTCAATTTTTTACAGCAAAATGTGAACGAAAAGAAAACGCATAGTTTTAACATTGCAACAAAAAACAGAAATTATTAATAGAATTAGAAAATGTGAAAATTTAGGAAATCTCTCCAAAGAGTTTAATGTGGAGACTTCAACAATTTACGAGATAAAGAAAAATTTCAATGCTATAGCAGAATTTGTGTCAATTGTGGATAACAAAGGAGGATCTAGCAGGAAAAAGACGATGTTGAAACCTGAAAATGCCATTTTAGACAGTGCACTTTGCTATTTTTTTGTTTTCTTCAGAAGCAAAGTTTAGGTGAACCAGTGTATAGTGCAATGTTGTGTGAAAAAGCATTGGATTTTAATCGAAAATTAAGAGGTAATGAATATTTTAAGTCAAACACAGCTTGGCTAAAAATTTCAAAGTGAGACACAGTACATGCGAACCAGACAACTTTCTGCAGACGAATCGGCAGCGGTGTCCTTTAAAAGTAAGTTTGCTTCAGTTAAGCAAGTTACGAGAAAGAAAACAATGTTGATGAGATGGGCTTATTATGGAAAGCATTACTGAGAAAAACCCTAGCCACTAAAAGAGAAATGCCCGAACCACGTTTTAAGATAAAAAATAGCGAGTTACAATTGCTATGTGTGTGTAATTTTGTTGTTATTTGGTTTTTTTAGGAGCATTAACAAATAAGGCCATATTGCTCCAGGAATATGAGGTGGTCATTCCATGACCTTTCCACATCCGCCCAGATTGTCTGGCTCATTATCAGTAAGTCGAAAAAACCGAGAGCATTTAAAAATATTTCTACTGTTTTGTATAAAAATCATAAAAATTTCCAGATGGATGTTTCTGTTTTCCGAGATTAGTTTTTAATTTTTTTATTTAATTAATCTTAATTATTTAATTTAATTGCAAAATAAGATTAAATTTACTTAAATAATTAGATTAAATTTATTTAATCTTACCAGAAAAATTATCTGGAAAACTGACGCTCTACTGTATTTTTGGTTTTTTAAACGCCTTAAATTTAAATTTACAAGGTATTGATATAAATATTTTTAAAGTGTAGGAAAAAAGTAGAAGCAACTACAAAGAAAATTCATCTGTGGGTACTTCAAGTTGAAAAGGGGAATTATAATTTTCTTCTACTTGTTTAACTAAATTACAAAAAGAGTATGTTCAAAGCAACATTCCGGCTGAGATTTCTATGGCGATTAAGGAACACCTCTTATTTTCCTCCAATTGACAGCAGTAAAATGTGGAAGAATTCTGTCTCAATGAACAAGAAATTGATTCTGCTATTAGACTGTCATGTGACACAGCATTAAAAGACTTCTTCGATTAGGTCTCACGATAAATTTTTGGGTTAGCTGCCATGAAGAATATAAGCATTTATATTCTTGTAACAACTTACAATTGTGAAACTGGATTCTCAACATTAGTTTTTTTAAAAATCAAACACCGGAACAGATTTGATGTCGAGCCAGATTTGAGAATCAAGTTGACATCTTTTCCCCCTGATTTAAAATTACTATGTGATGGAAAATAGCATCACCCTACTCATTAAATAAACATTTATTTCCAAAAACAGACTCAAAAATATGTCAATTTTATGTAAACTTTTGAAATTTATGATGAATACCTAATTGCATTATTACTGGTATGTTAAATGTCCTAATGGTAGTGTCATTATTTCTTGAACCTACGAGTATAATTATTGAAAATACATTAATTTATAGTTATAGGTGGGCCGTGAAAAAAAAAAATCTGCATAGACTTGTCCGTGCTTGAAAAAGTTTGGGAAAACCTGCTGTAGATGATTATATATGGCATCATAATTGTAAAAACTATATGTGCCTATCAGTGGGCTGCAAACATACTTCAAAACCTGGGCACATATGGGAAGTTATAAAAGCTGATGATCCTTCAGCTGGACGTGCACTACAAGGGAACATAAATCATGATAACCCATCGAGTTTCTGTATTAAGCATGTTATGTTTATTTGTAGATACAGTAGACTCTCAATTAACCGGGAGACTCCAAGACTCCAAATTAAAAAAAGAAAAAAAAAAAGTCAACCAGTTTATACCTATTAAAGTAATAACTAGAATAGGTATAAACAGATATTTTTGCAAGTCGTAAATAAGCGACATGCGGTATTATAAGTCGTCATTGGGAGATTAGTGTACCTATTATCTTGAAATCCCCGCTGTCTTCACACTCGCCCTTCAAAAAAAAGGACCAAATGTTTAGTTTGTTTTAGTGTGTCACGTCGATTTTTTTGTGTTCCGTTGCAGCACAAAAGGAAATTTTGTTTCATTATTTATGTCAGGGATGTCAGACTTTTTTTCGTAGTAAATTTTTTTTTTTGTTTATAAATTGTGAAAATGATGGGTAAACGCAAAAGAGTTGTGTTTTCAGTTAAACAAAAACTTGAAATTATTCAAATGTTTGAAAACGGTGCATCTGTTAAATCTCTAAGGAACCATTATAAGGTTGGTGAGCAAACTGTACGCAACATCATAAAAAATAAAGGGAAGCTATTAAACTTAAAATGGACATCGTAAAAAATAAAGGGAAGCATCGTATTGGACATGTGAGTAGTGGGTGGTAAGTGTTTTTGTTTTTTTTCTTTTGCCATATATTTTACATAGGTTGCTGAACATTTTTCGATACAGTAAGTCCCCAACTTAAGCAACTACGGATTTATGTAAATTTTTTTTAGGATTGTAAAATTTAAAACAAACAAAAATAATAAATAAATAAAATAAGCAATCAATAACGACAATCACGGCACACACAAATTGCACAAGTGAGATACGGAGTAACAAGCAAAAAAATACGAAAGAAGAGAAGATTCTTACAACTTATGGGTTTTTTTTACATGACTGAAGATTTCAGGGAAGGGGAACACATTTCACCATAATAACGTAAAAACGCACGCAATTCCAGCTATCAGTATTATCGCAAATGCAATAAGATCGACTTTACTACCCATTTATAATTAGACGGACGAACAGAAAAGCCAAGTAACCCGGAAGGTGCAAACTGTTTAACCCTGTTAAGTTCTTTTCAGAAAATTTTATCATGGTGCCGACTAAGAGAATAAGTGACAGTGGTACTAGTAAATTCACTAACAAAAGGAAAGCCATCGATTTTGATCAGAAAATTAAACTAATAAGGATATATGAAAATGGGCCAAATATTAACAAGTATCGCACGGAATTCAGATTTGTCAATAATAATATAGTAGCAATATGTTATTAGTCATTCCCGAATTACGTAAAACTCGACGAAGTAAGAAGTCCTGGAACGTATCTCTTATGTATGTCGGGGACTTTTGTATTTTTGGATTAACCGGGAAATCGATTATCCAGGATTTGATTTTTACCATCTATCCCAGAAAATCGAGAGCCTACTGTACTTCATGATAAAACATGCACAGAACTGCATTGAAATCAAAGTGCAAAGACAACTGAAGGATAATAATTAATATATATCCATTCAAGAACTTGATGCTTTTATCAATGTACTTTTAGCTTGAAGAGAAAATGGTGCTAACAGTTTAGAACTGGATAGTTGGTGGTCAACTGTATGGGGACTCAATTTTTTCATGATACAACGTCACGTAACAATTTTCATGGAATTAAGTGGTTCATAAGATTTCATATACGTTCTTCAAGGAAGGAGCACACATTACAATAGATGAGCAGCTATTTCCAACCAAAGCTAGATGCCAATTCACCCAGTGTATGGCCAAAAACGAGACAAATTTAGTATAAAATTTTGGTTGGCAGCTGCCACAACTTCAAAATATCTATCGAATGGCTTTCCTTATTTGGAGAAAGACAATATGCAACCAGCTAGTTGACCACTTTCTGAACATGTCCTCCTAAAACTAATGGAACCATTTTTGGATCGAGGTAGAAATGCAACCAATGATAACTTCTTTACCAGTTTTGATTTGGCAAAAGAAATTAGTCCAAAGAGGGAAAAATGTAAAAAAAAAATAATACTATAGTAGCAACAGTGAATCGTGCTCATAAATAAGTTCCAATGTCCATAAAAAAGAAGATGGCAGAAATATATTCCACTTCAATTTTGAAACTTGATGATTGCACTTTGACAAATTATCAGACCAAAGCGAATAAAAATGCCATAATCTTGAGTACACTTAATATAAGTGTTGCAATAAGTAATGGTGCAAAGAAGAAGCCTGACAACACAGTGTTATATTACAATAAAATCAAGTACGGGTTGATGTTTTAGACCAAATGGCTAAAAAATATTCAACAAAAGCAGGTTCACCAGAAAATGAATTGTTAACTCTAGTTATTTACCTAGATTCTAGTTATGCTGCAGGTTATTATCCAACATAGTTTGTATGAAAACGAAAATAAAAACTTAATTGTTCCTTCATTCGACTTCACTCTTAAAAATTATACAGAAAATATCTTTACAATTTTTCCAAAAAAATTTATGTAAGTCCAAAGTTACATAACCTGGGCTTACATAAGTCAGGGACTTGCTGTATTTTAGAAGAAAAATTGCATTCTTTTTGCATTCAGATTTGGTTTAATATAAGCAATCTTTGTTTAAAAGGTGGCCACTTTAACACTGGAACTGCTGGGCTACCAAAAATACCTGAAACTGCCTTTGCTGGTCATTTTCACCACTGTGCATAAAATAGACTTAAGTTGTTTTCAATATTTTATTATAAGCATTGTAATATAAAGTTACTGGCAATAGTACATAGTATTATGCTTATTGTAATACACATAAAAGTAATATTTCTGATAGCAAAACTTTGTTTTGTGTTCAAAACACAAAACCAAGTTTATTTCCTAGACAGACTAGGAAACAAACTGGTTTAAAAATTAATTTGCACAGTTTAAACAAATGACAGTTTTTTCAACATTTCCTGTATACTTTGCACATGCATAATTTTTACACACAGTGCACATTTCTGTAGTTTGTTAGCACCAATGCCTAATTTGTCATTGATGCATTTTGAGACGTTTGGTATGGCCACTATTGTTACTGGTTTGAGCTGCTGCTTTCTGTAAATCTATATATTCTTTAAATATGTTCTTCAGCTAGATTCAATATAAAATCTCCTCTCCTCTTCATAACTTTCCCTGTCACTTCTTTATAAATAATCCAAGCATTGATTACTGCAAGATCTAATATATTATAAAAGAAGTGAACCAGCAAACTATGTGAAATTCTTCAGAGAAACTCCCACAATGTTCAAGCCAAGTGGACTGTGTCCCATTGGCTATTTCTTTGGAGAATTACACTCTAGCCCTACATCTCTGCATCCTTTCCTTCCTGTCTTGTTGAATTGTAGTCAGTTCAATTTGCTCAAATATGTACACTTCAGTTTTGATTCTCTTAGTAGCCCTTATAAAGCCTGCACGGCATAAGAAATACATATCAGTTTTTACAGTTCAATATGTGTTTTTTTTCTTCCTTTTATGTCTATATAAGCTGCTTACATTATGTCGGTGGTGTGGCTCTGCTATGGACTGCTGTCTGTTCTATAGTTTTTTTCTTGCTGCATAAGGATCACTGCTATGCAAATCCTCTGCATTTGATTTGTGGAACGATCGGTTTGCCTTTGCAACGATTTGTCTAGCGATTGAAATGCAGCGATTCCATGACCATTATTGGCCTCGTGGTCCTCCGTCGATATGGGGCATAATGGTCAGTCTATTATTTTGTTACTTTGTTTTATTTTAGTAGGTCGTTTTAGTCCCTTTTTGGTGATATTTCACGTCTCTCGGAACTGGTACCTTACTTGGGGGGTGCTGCTAAATTATTATATAATAGGCTTTATTTTAAATTTAAAATGGATTTATTATTAATTGGATTTAATTGAACTTATTTGGAGACTTTCGGCTACACAGTTTCAGTCTTGTTACCTTACTTTCCCCCCTCCCTGTTAATTTAATTTTTATGTTAATTTTCGCTCTACAGTTTGCCATGATGCTGGCATATGTATTAATTTGATTTTTAATTTTTATTTTTATTTGAAATATCTGTTATGTACTGGGCATCATGTGTAGGATGTGCATTTTGCTGTCTCTAATGATAGCTTTATATTTATTTATTTTCTTATTTCATTTTATTTAATTCTAACTTTTACAGCCATTATTTATATATATAAAGAATCTTTCTTTTCCTATTATTTCCTAACCTAACCTTCAAGGTTAGGTCATGGTATAAAAATTGTGTGAATATTTATTTATTTCTGTTCCTTTCATATTTTGTAACTTCTGCTTGTGATTTTTAAAAATTCAAGGCCACCAAGAGTTCTTTATTTATTTTATTAATATGTGTTGATCAGTGTAGCCAGAAGTCTACAAACACATATATATGGTAATTAGGAATAGAATCTCTGCACATAAAATTGATTATACAAAGTTCCAAACAATTTTTTTCATAACTGCATTAAGTAATGAAAGATATCTATCTAGTTATAATGAAGGAGGCAACAAGGAAAGTAAGCAAACCCTTAGCCATAATTATGAGAGCATCCTTAGAGTAAGGAAAGGTCCCCAAGACTGGATATGTGAAAATGTATCCCCAATTCACAAACAGGGGTTCAATGGGTGACACAAATAATGATAGACCTGTTAGTTTAACTTCTGTTCTGGGGAAAATAATGGAGTCACTGGTTAAAGGGGGTGATACAGGATCACCTAGAAAAGACAGCAGCAATAGCTCAGACACAGCATGGCTTTGTTAAAGGGAAGTCTTGCCTGACCAACTTGATTGGATATTATGATGTGGTCACAAAGGAACTGGATGCAAAATATAATTTTCAGGAAAGCTTTTGATACTGTTGCACAAATTGGAGAGGTGTGGCATTACGGACAAGTTACTGCAATGGATAAAAGGATGGTTGAGTGGGAGAAGACAGAGAGTGGCAATCAATGGATACTGCTCTACGTGGACTAATGTTATTAGTGGTGTCCCTCAGGGTTCTGTGTCGGGCCCATTATTGTTTTGTATGTTTATCAATGATATTGATGAAGGTATATCAAGCTTAATATCAAAGTTTGCAGATGATACAAAGGTTGGAAGGGTTATTAATAACAGTATTGACAGTATGCTGCTGCAACAGGATCTGGAAAAGTTGGGTAGATGGGCTGAGGAGTGGCAACTGAAGTTTAACATTGACAAATGCAAAGTACTGCATATGGGTAGCAGTAACCCCAGAGAAATGTACCATTTGGGTGGTGTTACACTCAGGGTAGTGGAGAATGAAAAAGACCTGGGGGTAATTGTGCAGTCAGATATGAAGTTCTCTGAGCAGTGCAGATGGGCTGCCAGAGCAGGTCATGGAGTTTTGTCAATGATATGTAGGAATTTTGCTAGTAGAGACAAGGAGGTGATTATCCCTTTGTGTAAGGCAATGGTCAGGCCACATCTTGAGTACTGTATACAGGTCTGGAGGCCTCATTTTAGTAAGGATGTTAAGTTGCTAGAATGAGTACTGAGAAGGGCAACAAGATTGGTGAAAAGAACAAAGGGGTGCGCTTATGAAGAAAAGCTTAAGTTCTGCAAGTTGCAGCACCTGGAGACTGGGCACCTGCGAGATGATCTGATCGAAATGTATAAGGCCTTGAATGGTTTGAGCAGGCTCAATGCTGATGGGATACTCTGCTAACCTGAGTGGGCATACATTCAAATTGAGGAAAAACAGTTGTAGAATAGATTAGCCAGCAGGTAGTTGATTGCTGGAACAGACTTCCATCTGTTGTTGTTGTTGTGGACGTTGATAGCTTAAATAAATTTAAGATTGATAACCTGAGTGGGCATAGATTCAAATTTAGGAAAGACAGTTGTAGAATAGATTAGCCAGCAGGTAGTTGATTGCTGGAACAGACTTCCATCTGTTGTTGTGGAAGTTGAAAGCTTAAATAAATTTAAGGCTGAACTAGAGAAACATTTGGAGTGACTGGATGGGTGAAATGGGAAGTTTTTTTTTTTGCTGATGCTGTATAAGCTTGCTTTCTTCCATCATTATGCCTCAACTAATGCTGATGTTAATATAAATGTTGAATTGAATAATCTTTGTTTCTGTTTTGTGGAATAAATGTTTTCATTGACAGATCGCAACATTCTCAATAAAAAAATTAAAATTTCCACTCCATGTAGCCATATGAAATGTCTCTTATAGTTGAACACACTAAAATAAGTATTCCTATATAATTCTATCTGTCACCTGAAAACAGCATTTAGGTCAGTTATTCCTAAGTCAAATCTCCTTCATTCTTTCTTATTTCTACCCTCCAATAACAACTGATTCACTATTCACTCCAACAGCAGAATATTTACACAAAACTATTGTTGCAGTCATCACATGTATCTATTGCTTGCCTCGAGATTTGCATTTTGAGTGAATAATAACTGCTAACTTAAATCTGGGGCATATTTGTTTCTTCCCCATTTTTATAAAGTTTATTAATATTATAAAAAAAGATTAGTTTACTATAGCTGGAAAATTAAATATAGGCAAAAAGGTCTAAAATAAGTCTAGAAAGACTTGACAATATCATGCAATACTTACACATAGAGACTTTCTCTAATTTTTTTTGTTGTTTCAGTTTCTTCAACACTGCCATAAGACTGTAAGACTATTTCAAGTGCTTCTGGATTATTTCTAAGAGTTTCTGGTATATAAAAAGGTCTATCTGGATCAAGTTGAGGTATCCTATAATTATATATATAAAAAAAAAATCTTTTATTTTATCACTATAAAGTGTACTTGATAAGTACACTCCAAACCTCCTCATATTTCAACCTTTATTGTTCATGATCATATACAATAAATATTTGATCATACAGTGAAAACATTTTTAAGCCAGGTCTAAACAGTAGCAAGCTGGGATTCTGTTCATTTGTTGGTTCACCACAACCAAAATCAAACACATGCTACCAACTTTGTTTTCAGTACTGTAGTAATTATCATAGAAAAAAAAAAAAAAAATATATATATATATATGCCATCTACTGTTTTATGCTACAATACATTTTACTTTATTTCATTTATATATGCAGTAGTACGCTGCTCAACAAAATTAGGACAACTTTGTTTTCAGAAATATGGCAACTGCAACTGCAGTAATTATTATAGAAAAAAAGAGAGGAATCAAAAAAAAAGGAAGAAAAAAAAAGGAAGAAAAAAAAAATATAGATATATATTTATTTATGCCATCTACTGTTTTATGCTACAATACGTTTTACTTTATTTCATTTATATATGCAGTAGTACACTGCTCGACAAAATTAAGAGAACAAAATGTTTTTCATGAACATTTTCATAGTGAACAGTGTTGCTCAAGGCAAATATTTGATATAATAGACATCCTGGCATGCAAATTCTGAGTATCCAATATAAATGGATCTAATTTGCATAATGTGCAGCTCTTTACAGAGTGCACATTATGAAAATTATTCATGCCTATAAATATATGCGACCACATCATTCCTGTTTTTTTGGTTTGCTCAGTGGGATAGCCACATCTTCAGTACTCAGGATGGCAAGCCGTTGGCCGACTTGAAGCCGGGCAGTTGCAGGTGACACGTTGGCTTAATGTGTCATGCAGTGTTATCTTGGCACTATGAAAGTAGTTTCAGGAGACAGGAACCATTACAAGAGCTGGCCAAGGTTGCCCAAGGGTGACGTCAACCAGAACAGACTGCTATCTGGCTCTAACAGCAAAGCGGAAGCCTATGATGTTAAGAGTTAAGAGGGCCCAATACAAGGACTCTACATAAGGAAGCCAGTGGGTTGTATCCCACTAACCACAAACCACTGTAGAGCTCACTGAAACTGGTGCCAAGAACATGTGACTTGAAGCCCTGACAAATGGGGTACAGTTCTGTTCTCTGATGAGTCCCATTTTAGCCTACAAACAGATTCTAGACATTATCTCATCTGGAGACAATGAGGAATGTGGTATCACCCCTACAACATCAGAAAATGGGTCATTTACAGTAGAGGTAGTGTTCTCGTGTGGGATGGAATAATGATCAACAGGTGCATCCTTCATGTTTTTGATAGGGGTATCGTAACTGGCAGAGGTACTGAGAACAGATCCTGAACCCTATATGCGATGTTTTATGGAATTCAATAATGTAATCCATTCACCAAAACATGGCTAACAGAAGATGAAACTGACACACATACAATCGGCTTGTAGTGAACATGATGGATAAACTTCTGTTATTTGCTGAATAAACTTCAACAAACCTCAATTTCCAGTGTGTAAAATGCTAGAAAGAATGGCACATAACAACAACTACAACTGCTCAACCTAAGTAATTATCTTTTTCTAATTATAATTATCTGCTCCTCTACTCCACCAGTTCTGTACAAAATGAAGTTACATGGCTTTAAGCTGCTTCACTTTATCAATAACACTTTGATGATGTCAAGGGCAGTTTTTCATTTTGATGCAAGTAACGTTGTTTCTAGAGTGGAAACTTAGAATGCACAATATCAATTCAGATGTGCACCAAAATCCAGTTAAAATTCATATATTTTTTTTCTGCTTAGCCAATGGTATCAAAACTGACATGGTGCATTTTTACATGATTCATTCTTCAGTGGCTATGGATACTGCTCAAAAGACCTTAACCATCAGAAATAGGCAAATGAAGAAGAAAATTTCAGAAAAAAAAATGGAAAAGCTGTTTTCCAACATTCCTAGTTTTCAGCAGGTATTTGGATAGCCAAAGTGCAACACTGACACTGCTTGAACAGAAATCATGGGATACGTACCTAGTACAGGGTAGGCCCACCTTTTCCCAGATAAGGGCAGTCACATGGCGAGGCATTGAGTCCACTAGTTCACGAAAGGAAAGAGTTCCAGAGGTATTTCCATCCATGCTTGCTGCACCGCTGTCCATAATTTTCCTGGGTGGAGGATCCAAAGCTTTAGAGAACCTCTCCACAGAATCCGAAAGATGCTCCACAGGTTGTTGTTTGTTTGTTAGGAGCATTAGCAACTAAGGCCATATTGCTCTGGGAATATGCGGTGGTCATTCCCTTGACCTTTCCGCATCCTCCGTATTTGGTGGTGACGGGCTCGAACCCCGGTCTAATCAAGAAGCGTGTGCTACGCACTGCTGCTCCTTCCCACCTGGCTACGGAGACGCCCTTGCTCCACAGGGTTCATATGTCTGGTGAATGGGGAGGCTATTACATAGTGGTAATATTCCATGATGATAATGAAGGGATGCAGTTGGTTTGCAAGGATGGATACGTAGCCCGGACCGTTCAGAGGTCCCAACGTGTGCTAGTTGAACACACCCCAGGTATCCTTGCCCTTACTTAATGCACACACACATAAGATGATATCAATTGAAATAGGAAGGAAGAATGGTAGCAGTAATGAATGTATGGTAATTTCCTATCAGTTAGCAGTTAGTTGATTGTTGGAACAAACTTCCATCTGTTGTTGTGGTGGTGGGTAGTTTGAATGGACAGGTAATGTGTGAAGTGCTGTTCTTTTTTTTTTTTTTTTTTGCCTGATGCTGGATAAGCTTGCCTCCTTGAATCATTTGCCACTATTGATAGCAATACTAAAATCTCTGCATACATACTAATTCTGTCTGACAAAAGGCCCTAACTTCACTTCTGACAACCTAGAAAGTAGTGTTACTGGAATCTTAATGTGAGAATCAAGATTTTAAGAATAATACTTGACTCTATGCAAGCTCATAACTTACATCTCTCAAATTGTGAGGGAAAGAGATTTATAATCACTTTCTTTTGTTCTTCCAAGAAATTCATGGTCAACTGCAGTAAACAAATGCCAAGCTGCTAGTTCATCAACCTTTAGCATTATTTCAAGTACATCATGTTTGAGAAGTTACTTCATTTGAGGCACAATGAAAATTCTTTCTTTCAGTTTTTCATTTGTAAAGAGACATACTTCCCTTAGGTAGCAGAATCCACTTCTTTTTTTATAAAGAGCATTAACAAGTTTCTCCACTAGTTCAAGCTTTTAAGCAAAGATGGAAGAACTTTTTCTGGTTCATATTTTATATTACTTTCCTGTGGTAAAAATTCTTCTTTCTCTTGCTTTTTTTTATAAAAACTCCAAACACGAGAGATATTAGAACCTACAGTACTTAGTACCATGCTTGGGTTAGAGGTTGAGAAGACGAGAGAAGATATTTGTTGGCATTAGACTTGAACTTCTGTAGACTGTAGTTTTCAGGAAATATGTATGAAGGAAGGTTGTTCCAGAAAACGGCAGTTGAATGAATAAACGAGAAAGATGAAAAGTTGATTCTGTGAGTTTGAAGTTGGACAGTAAATAGACGTTTGCTGGTGGCGGCACGTGTTCGGACTGTTGTGAAAGAGAGTGCTAGTCAAGACATCAAAGGCAGATATTGATGGGATATCAGAGACGTGGCGTCACACAGATATAGGCAGTGCAGAATTGGAATTTGAGGAGTACAATGTGTATAGGAAGGATAGACAGGAGGGGGTTATGCTGTTAGTTAATAAACACATATCTAAGGAAGTGCATCCAATTGATGCTGGTGGACAATGCAGTGTTGAGTCTGGTGTGGAATAAGCACTGGGAAAGGAAAAATGAGAGTTGGTGTGTGTGTTATAGGCCTAATGAATCTGATGAGTACAATGAACAATTGTGCAGAGAAATAGTGGGGCAGTAAATCAGAATGTCTTATAATGGGAGATTTTAACTTTCTAGATGTTGACTGGAACTTGTGGGTTAGTCCCTTGCACACTAGCAAGACTTTTCTGGATTTATTAGATGTATTATTAGATATAAGGATTTATTAGATGTATTATTAGATATAAGGATTTATTAGATTTATTATTAGATATAAGAGAGAGTAATACTCTTGATCTGATTATCAGTAGTGATTCTTCATGCATTAAGAATCTGCAGATAAAGGAACCACTGGGCGACAGTGATCACAATGTATTGATGTGGAAATTATTTAAAGATGTAACTACCATCAAGGCTAAAGGGAAGGGCTTTTGCTTTCATAAAGATGACTACAGCAGTCTCAGACAGTTTTTAAATTCTGTACAGTTGGATCAACTGATGATGTTACCAATGTTGAATTCTAAATGGGAAGACTTCGGGGACTTAATTTTGGAGGCTACTAGGCTTTTCATTCCAACTAAGAAATACTGTTCAAGGTTTAGCCCTAAATGAAATAATGAATTTAGATGAATTAACGAGGCTCATGGCAGAGAAGAAAAATGTATGGGATCCATATAAAGTATCAGGTGACACAGAAGCCTATGGCAGGTATAAACTAGTCTGTAATCAAGTCACAAAGGAGGTAGTAGTAGTAGTGGCATGTGATGCAAGAAAGCAAATGTATGAGCTTATGCAGCATCAGCCAAAAAAAAAAAAAATCACACCATTCCCTCCAAATGCCTGTCCAGTTCCTCCTTAAATTTATTCAACCTATCAACTTCCATGACGACAGATGGAAGTTTGTTCCAGCAATTAACCACCTGCTGGCAAAAGGCAAATTTCCGCACATCTATTCTACATCTGTCTTTTCTTAATTTGAATTTATGCCCCCTTAGGTTTGTAATCTGAACAAGTGGAAGGATCCCATCAGAATTCAGCGTGCTCAACCCATTCAAGGCCTTATACACCTCAATCAGATCACCGCGCAGGTACCTAGTCTCCAGCAGGTTAGGCAGGCGAAGGCAGATTATGAGAAATCTTTGGCAAAGGATGCAAAGAAACACAGCAAGGAGTTCTTTACTTATGTAAACTCTAGAAGGAAAGGGATGAATTAGATTGGACCACTTAACATATATGGGTTGACTATTGGTGATCATGCTCAGGTAGCTGATAAACTGAATGAGTATTTTGCATCTACATTCACACATGAGGAGTTATTCAATGAGGGGTGTGCCAGAAGTTTATCAAAAGCTAACAGGGAGCTAAGTGATTTTGTAATAACTGAGAGCAAAGTGAAAGAGAAATTGTTGAAGTTAAACATAAGGAAGGCACCTGGGGAGGATAGGATCTATCCAGTTATATTAGAGGATGCAGCAAAGGAAGTAAGCAGGCCCTTGGGCATTATTATGAGAATTTCTGTGGACTCAGTGGAGGTCCCCATGGACTAGAGGTGTGCAAATGTATCACCAATTCACAAAGGAGGTTCAAAGGTGACACACGTAACTACAGACCTGTTAATGTAAATTGGTTCCGGGGAAAATAATGGAATCACTGGTTAAAGAAGCATTGCCGGATCATCTAGAGAAGACTTCAGTAACAGTTAAGACAGAGCATGGGTTTGTCAAAGGGAGTGATTGTCTGACCAATTTGATTGGTTACTAAGATGTGGTCACAAAGGAACTGAATTCCAAAAATAATTTTGATATTAGCATTTTTTTTAGCATTAGTAGAGGCATTTGATGCAAGAAAGCAAGCTTATGCAGCATCAGGCAAAAAAAAAAAAAAAAACCCACTACTTCACCCCTCTGTTCGTTCAAAATACTTATCCAGCTGAGCCTTAAACTTATTTAGGTTATCAACTTCCACGACAAGGGATGGAAGTCTGTTCCACCAACCAACCACCCGCTGGCCAAAGGCAAATTTCCGCACGTCTATCCTACATCTGTCTTTCCTCAATTTGAATTTATGGCCTCTCAGGTGATTATTCTGAGCGAGAGGAAGAATCCCATCAGCATTGAGCATGCTCAAACCATTCAAGGCTTTATACACCTCTATCAGATCACCTCGCTGGTGCCTAGTCTCCAGACACTGTAATTTGCAAAACTTAAGCCTTTCTTCGTAAGAGCACCCATTTGTTCCATCACTAATCTAGTTGCCCTTCTCTGTACTCGTTCCAGTAGCTCTACATAATTCTTGAAATGAGGCCTCCAGACCTGTATACAGTACTCTAGGTGTGGCCTGACCATTGCCTTATACAAGGGAATAATCACCTCCTTATCCCTGCTAGAAAAATTCCTATATATCATTGACAATACACAATGAGCTACTCTTGCAGCCCATCTGCACTGCTCAGAGAACTTCATATCTGCCTGCACAACCACCCCCAGGTCCCTTTCATTCTCTACCACTGTCAGTGTAGTACCACAGAGTTGATACGTTGCTCTGGGGTTGCTGTTTCCCATGTGTAGTACTTTACATTTGTCAATGTTAAACTTCATTTGCCACTTCTCAGCCCATCTGTTCAACCTTTCCAGATCCTGTTGCAGTAGCACAGTGTCAGTAGTGTCCTTGACAACCCTGCCAACCTTTGTATCGTCTGCAAACTTGGACATTAAGCTTTATATACCATCATCAATATCATTTATGAATACAGAAAACAATAATGGACACAACACTGAGCCCTGAGGGACTCCACTAATAACATTAGTCCACGACGAGCAGTGTCCATTGATTACCACTCTCTGTCTTCTCCCCCTCAGCCACCCCTTTATCCACAGCAGCAATTTGCCTCCAATGTCACACTGCTCCAATTTGTGCAGCAGTCTTCCATGTGCAACAGTATCAAAAGCCTTTCTAAGATCCAAGTATATAATATCAAAGCTATTCCCTGCATCCTGTTCTTTTGTGACTGCATCATAGTACCAATCAAATTGGTCAGGCAAGACTTCCCCTTAACAAAACCATGCTGTGTCCGAGCTATAACTGAAGTCTTGTCTAAATGATCCTGCAGTGCTTCTTTAACCAGTGCGTACATTAATTTTCCTGGAACAGAAGTTAAGCTCACAGGTCTATAATTACTTGTGTCAGCCTTTGTGAATTGGGATCACATTTGCACATTTCCAGTCTATGGGTACCTCCCCTGAGTCCAAGGAAGCTCTCATAATTATGGCTAAGGGTTTGCTTACTTTCTCTGCTGCGTCCTTTAATATAACTGGATAGATCCCATCCACCTGGGGTGCCTTTCTTGTGTTTATCTTCAACAATTTCTCCTCCACTTTACTCTCAGTTATTACAAGATTCTCTAGCTTACTGCTAGAGTTGAATACACCTCTGGCTTTCCCCTCGCTAAATAACTCCTCATGTGTGAATGTCGATGCAAAATATTCATTTAGTTTGTTAGCTACCTGAGCAGGATCATCAACCGTTGACCCATCGATATCAAGTGGACCAATCTGATTCCTGCCCTTCCTTCTAGAGTTTACATAAGTAAAGAACTCTTTGCTGTTTTTCTTTGCCTCAATTGCCAAAGATTTCTTGTAATCTGCCTTCGCCTGCCTAACCTCCTTTGTAACTTGGTTACAGATCAACTTGTATCTATCATAGGCTTCTGTGTCATGTGTTAATTTCTATGTATCCCATGCATGTTTCTTCTCTGCCATCCTCATCAGTTCATCTGACATCCATTTAGGCCTAAACCTTGAACAATATTTTTTAGTTGGTATGTAAAGCCTAGTAGCTTCCAAGATAAGTTCTTTGAATGCTTCCCATTTTGATTTTTTCTGTTGGTAACATCATCAGTTGGTCCCACTGTATAGAATTTAAATACTGTCTCAGACCATCATAGTCGCCTTTACGAAAACAAAAACCCTTCCCTTTACCTCTGATGGTAGTTACCTCCTTGAGTAAATCCCACTTCAACACACTGTGATCACTGCCACCTAGTGGTCCATTTATCTGCAGATTCTTAATGCATGAAGAATCACTACTGATAATCAGATCAAGAGTATTTCTCCCTCTGTTGCCGCACGAACATGCTGATGTAGAAAACAATCATCCAATAAATCCACAAAAGCCTTGCTAGGGTGTGAGTGACCAGACCCCAAATTCCAGTCAGTGTCTGGGAAATTAAAATCTCCCATTATAAGACTCTCTGATTTACT